>NC_057812.1:22263038-22271819 GCF_018294505.1 Triticum aestivum
GTGGGGGGGCGACCTGGGCCGGCCTGGTTGGCCCGATGGCCAGCTGGGCCGCGGTCCAGCAGGGGGGGGCTTCCCTCCTTTTGTTTTTTTTTTCTTTTTGGTTTTCTGTTTTTCTTTCCTTTTGTATTTTCTTTTATTATTTCTTTTCTGTTTAAATCATTTAATCCATTTAGCCATTTTATAAAAATATGCCTGTTGCACCATAATTACCTTTGTAATATTCGTCAACCACCAAACAATTTTATTTTAAATTTTGAATTTTTTTTTATTGTTTTCATCAATTTGAATTTTGAATTTGAACGCTTTCGAATTATTGCGAGGATAGCAACAGTAATCGGGATGACGTGCCATGATTAGCGTGGGATTACTGTAGCAAGATTATCCGGGCGTTACAAATCTCCTCCACTACAAGAAATCTCGTCCCGAGATTTTAGGAGGTCGAAGGAAACAGTGCGGGGTATTCATCACGCAGGCGATCCTCGCGTTCCCAGGTGGCTTCGTCTTCAGAGTGATTCGACCACTGGACCTTGAGGAACTTGATCGCCTTCTGGCGTGTGCGGCGTTCAGCTTGGTCGAGAATGCGGACCGGATGCTCTTTATAGGAGAGGTCCTGTTGCAATTCGAGCACTTCATGATCCACAGCTCGGATTGGGTCCTTGAAGCAACGGCGGAGTTGTGACACATGGAACACATCGTGAACCTGAGAAAGGTTCGGCGGAAGCTCCAATTGATATGCCACTTTTCCACGCCTCTCGAGGATAGTGAAAGGACCAATATAGCGGGGAGCTAGCTTCCCTTTGATCCCGAAGCGGTGAGCACCCTTCATTGGTGTAACTCGAAGATAGGCCTTCTCGCCAGGTTGATAGACCATGTCTTTATGATGACGGTCATAATTACTCTTTTGGCGTGACTGAGCAGTCTTGAGATTCTCGCGAATAATGCGGACTTGATCTTCGGCATGTTGGATAATATCCGGACCAAAGAGTGGACGTTCCCCAGTTTCTGACCAGTTCAGAGGGGTTCGGCACTTTCGTCCATATAACACTTCGAAGGGGGCCATCTTCAGACTAGCTTGATAGCTATTATTATAAGAGAACTCAGCATACGGAAGAGATTCCTCCCATTTCTTGCCGAAGGAAATAACACAAGCTCGAAGCATGTCTTCGAGAACTTGGTTGACACGTTCAACTTGCCCTTGTGACTGAGGATGAAAAGCAGTGCTGAAAGATAGATGAGTGCCCATAGCTTCTTGGAAACTTGCCCAGAATCTTGAAGTGAATAAACTGCCACGGTCTAAACTGATAACCAGTGGAATACCGTGAAGCGAAACAATTCTGGACATGTAGAGAGTTGCAAGCTGACTAGCAGTGATCGTTTCTTTGACCGCCAGAAAATGTGCAACCTTAGAAAGTCGGTCAATGACGACAAGAATAGCATCATTACCCTTTTGCGATTTGGGAAATCCAGTAACGAAGTCCATCTCGACGTGGTCCCATTTCCATTCAGGAATAGATATAGGTTGCAGAGTTCCAGCAGGCCTTTGATGTTCTGCTTTGATACGACGGCAAACGTCACATTCAGCAACATAACGAGCAATGTCTTGCTTCATGTTAGACCACCAGAATCTCTGGCGGATGTCTTGGTACATCTTTGTACTACCAGGATGGATACATAGAGGCGTATCATGAGCTTCTTTCATAACCTCCTGAGTCATATTCAGGTTTTCCCTCTTACACGGCACCACTAGGCGGCCTTTGAAGTACAAGGCGCCATCATCAGCAATAGTGAAGGATGAGGGACTTCCTTCTTTGAGGTCTTGCTTAATCTTGTAGACTTCAGAGTCAAATCCCTGCATTGTCTTTATGATGCCCACGAGATCGGGTTCAACAGCCAGGGTATAGAGGGAACCCTGGGAAACAACACGGAGATTCATCTTGCGGAACTCCGGAGGAGGGGGAGCGAGTGCACCCGGAGAAACAATATGGAGGTTTAGCTTTCTGAATTCTTCAACAAGTGAGGGCTGAACTTTGTGAACCTGGAGGTGGTTGCAGTAAGACTTGCGGCTCAAGGCATCAGCCATTACATTAGCCTTGCCTGGGGTATAGGAAATACCCAAATCAAAATCTGCAACAGTCTCCATCCATCTCTGCTGACGGAGGTTCAGGTCTGGCTGAGTAAACAGATACTTCAGACTTTGGTGGTCAGTGAAGATCTCGCAACGATTACCGAGTAGGTAATGTCGCCACTGTTTTAGCGCATGAATGACAGCAGGAAGTTCGAGGTCGTGAACTGGGTAGTTCTATTCGTGAGGGCGCAATTGCCGAGAGGCATAAGCAACCACTTTGCGCTCCTGCATTAGGACACAGCCTAATCCTTGACGGGAAGCGTCGCAGTAAATGACGAAGTCCTTCTTAGTATCAGGTGGAGCTAGTACTGGGGCAGAAGTCAACTTGTCTTTGAGTGCCTGGAAGCTTTCCTGACATTTGTCTGTCCATTGGAACTTGACGCCCTTATGCAATAGGTTAGTCAGAGGCCTGGCAATCTTGGAGAAGTTCTCGACGAATCGACGGCAGTAGCTGGCGAGACCGAGAAAACTTCTGACTTGCTTAACGTTCTTCGGAGGAGTCCAATCGAGAATAGCCTGAACTCGTTCAGGGTTGACGGCAATACCATCCTTAGAGATGACATGCCCAAGATAGGTTACTTCGGGCAGCCAGAATTCACATTTGGAGAACTTGGCATATAGCTGATGCTCTCGTAGCTTTTCCAGCACAAGACGAAGATGTTCAGCATGTTCTTCTTCACTCTTGGAAAATATCAGGATATCATCCAGATAAACCACGACGAACTTGTCGAGGTAATCCATGAATATATAGTTCATCAGGCGAGAGAAGGTGGCTGGAGCATTGGTCAAGCCGAAAGACATGACGGTGTACTCGTATGAACCATAACGAGTCACAAATGCGGTCTTGGGGATATCCTCCTTACGAACACGGATCTGGTGGTATCCCAACCTCAAGTCGAGTTTAGAGAACACTGATGAACCAGCCAATTGATCATACAGATCATTGATCCGAGGAAGAGGATACTTATTCTGAATGGTAGCTTGGTTTATAGGACGGTAGTCTTGGACCAATCGGTTTGTCCCATCTTTCTTCTTGACAAAGAGAGAAGGTGCTCCCCAAGGAGAGCAACTTGGGCGAATGAAACCACTTCGAAGAGATTTATCGATTTCCTCCTTAAGCTCAAGGAGTTCATGCGGCGGCATCTTGTAGGGTCGCTTGGCTATAGGAGTAGTGCCTGGTTTCAAGTCGATGACGAATTCGACAGCTCTAGCGGGGGGGATCCCTGGGAGTTCTTCTGGAAAGACATCGAGGAAGTCACGCACGACGGGAATGTTTTCAATGCCCTCGAGTGGTGCGGCGTTCAATGCATTCAATGCATAGAGCCTTACCTCGGCATTCTTAACCAGATGGGCATTGTAGCTTATTATCTCATCAGAAGGGTGTAGCAGATGGACGGTCTTGGTGGCGCAAACGATAGAAGCAGTATGCGCCTTTAACCAATCCATTCCCAGGATGAGGTCAATGCTACAGGACTTCAGTACGATGGGAGAGACAAGGAATTCCAGTCCTTCGATTTCTACAGGGACGTCGTTGCAAATCATGGAGGTTCGACATTGGCCCGCAGGAGTGTGTACTAATAGTGAAGCATTCATGTCCTCACATTTAATGTCGTGCAAGCATGCAAAATCTTCTGACATGAATGAATGCGATGCACCTGTATCGAATAAAACAGATGCAGGTACTGAATTTACGAGGAGTGTACCCATCACAGTAGCAGGCTGGTCTTGAGCTTCCTTCAGATCAACGTGGTTGGCATGAACACGGCCATAAGACTTGGCATTGTTATTGCGTGTCTGGTTGTTTCCACGGCCAGCGGCTGGAAGGGCCAGTTGATTCTGATTCTGAATGCAATCCCTAGCACGGTGACCTGGTTGACCACACTTGTAGCACAGGCCATTATTGGGAGTGGGAACAGGAACTTGGGGTGGTGGAGCTGGAAGCCTCGGCTGCCTGGTTGGAGCAGCCGGCAGACGAGGTGCAGCATAAGACTGCCTTGGGGCAGGTGCAGTGGGACGGTACATGCTGTTCGGGATCCATATCTTACGCTTCTGCAAGGGCGGGCCCGAAGATGAGCCCGTGTCACGGTTGCGCCTTTGAGAGCTCTGGTGTTCTTGCAGACCAGTCTCGACATTGATGGCCTTGTTCACCAAGGTGGCGAAATCGGCAAAGTCATGCACTAGAAGTGTGAGCTTGATGTCAGCTTGAAGGCCTTCACGGAACTTCTCCTGTCTGCGAGCATCAGTTGCAATGTCTTCTTCAGCATAGTGGGATAAGTCCAGAAACTCCCGCTGATAAGCTTCCACAGTTTTGTTGCCCTGCGTGAGGTTGCGGAACTCACGCTTCTTCCTGTCCATGATTTCCTGAGGAATGAAGCGGGCACGGAAGGCAGCCTGAAAGTCTGGCCAGGAGATGATTGTCCCAACTGGCAGAGTACGCCTATGGCTGTCCCAACATTGAGCTGCGGGTCCCTTCATGAAGAAGGAAGCAAAAGTGACATAGCTGGCAGGGGCTACATTAGCAGACTCCATCTCATAGGTGATGTCACGGAGCCAGTCATCAGCATCCAGCGGCTGGGTTGAGCTGCGGTACACACTTGGGTTGAGGCGTATGAAATCCTGCAGAGTTGTTGTGTTTGGATGCTGGTTCATATTGGGGCGAGGAAACTGAGCCATCATGTTTTCCATGAACTGGCGATTCATCTCAAGCTGTTGGATCATACCAGCCATGTACTCAGGCGGTGGTGGGAAGTTGCCACCACGACCACGACCAGCTGGTCTAACCATCCTGCTAATATATAACAGGGGTAGTTCAGTATTGAGAAATTTGCATAGACAAGAGTCATTCATGATGAAACATGCATAATGAAAGGAGCACGACAGATACCACATAGATAGTCGGCATAACTTACAAAAGGGGTCGGGCATAGAGTTCAGTACACAGAGTTCAGTACATAGATTAAGTCATCATAGGCGGCACGCAGGCTCACGAGTGCATCTAAGACTAATGAGCAAGACTACATCAGTCCCAGGAGGTACTGTGAAGGTAGCTGTAACCTGACAGCTGGTAGTGAGGCAACGGATAGTCCTCCACGTCAGTGGCCTGGGGGCCGCGGATACTCTGGTGTAGAACCCGACGCTCAGGTGGCAGAAGAGGACCAAGTGCGGGAGAGTAGCCTCCCACCTCTGGCCATCCGACACCGTGGGGCATCACGGTCCTGGCTGGGTAGATCGCAGAACGCGGCAGCTGTCCAGACCGGACAAAGGGGTGCAACCGCGTCAGAGCCCTGTAAAGGTGCTGACGAGTGGTGTACAACTCGTGGCAAAGAGCTCTGTTAGCTCGGTCCAGCCCATCAGCATGCAGAACCAGGCGCTGATGGTGGAAAGGCTCTCGGGTGACGGTGGAGTAGGCGGCAGTGTAGTATCCCTCCGCACCAACATCAGATGCGATAGGAATGTGCCTGAAAGGGGAAGTGTCCAATGCCTGATACTCTCCACGAAGACGTGTCAGAGCAGCATGAGCCGCATCGTGGACTGCCATCTCGATGGTCACTCCAACACCATGAGCGGTGTGCAGCACGGTAGTGGACTCATACTCCCGAGAGTAGAGGTGGACGATGGCACGATACTACTCCTGGTTAAAGTCCTGGTACTCCTCGTAGACGGTGTACTCAGGGTGCCAGCGATAACCCAGATAGGTCATCATATCAGCTAGCACAGCAGGTGATCCTGAGGCACCAATGGCCGCAGTGTGGCGCACGACCTGCCTCGCGGGTTCCATCTGAAAACAAAGATGTTTCAATGGAGTCAAATGACAACATGGGCACTATTCAAAATGCTATCCTACAGAATAACTATGGCTTATCCAACTTTGGGGTGAACGTGGTAACGGGATCCTAATGTCAGAGTTAGTAAATTCGTTTAACCCGAGTAGAAAAGAGTTCAGAGTCCCAGAGTAAAGGTCGAGGAGTAAAAGATCCTAGTACCACCCAATGGCGACGTGGGCCCATGGGCCACACAGCCAAGTTAGTAAAAGTTTTTCAACGACTAGACTCGACTTCGGCCAAGGAGTGTGGAAGGGGGATTCCTACAGGCAGTCGGCTCTGATACCAACTTGTGACGCCCCCGATTCAATCGTACACTAATCATGCACGCAAACGCGTACGATCGGGATCAGGGACTCACGGGAAGATATCACAACACAACTCTAAAACATAAATAAGTCATACAAGCATCATAATACAAGCCAGGGGCCTCGAGGGCTCGAATACAAGTGCTCGATCATAGACGAGTCAGCGGAAGCAACAATATCTGAGTACAGACATAAGTTAAACAAGTTGCCTTAAGAAGGCTAGCACAAACTGGGATACAGATCGAAAGAGGCGCGGGCCTCCTGCCTGGGATCCTCCTAACTACTCCAGGTCGTCGTCAGCGGGCAGCACGTAGTAGTAGGCACCTCCGGTGTAGTAGGGGTCGTCGTCGACGGTGGCGTCTGGCTCCTGGACTCCAGCATCTGGTTGCGACAACCAGGAAGAAAGGAAAGGGGAAAAAGGGGGGGAGAAAGCAACCGTGAGTACTCATCCAAAGTACTCGCAAGCAAGGAACTACACTACATATGCATGGGTATATGTGTAAGGAGGCCATATCAGTGGACTGAACTGCAGAATGCCAGAATAAGAGGGGGATAGCTAAACCTGTCGAAGACTACGCTTCTGGCAGCCTCCGTCTTGCAGCATGTAGAAGAGAGTAGATTGAAGTCCTCCAAGTAGCATCTCATAGCATAATCCTACCCGGCGATCCCCTCCTCATATCCCTGAGGTAGAGCGACCACCGGTTGTATCTGGCACTTGGAAGGGTGTGTTTTATTAAGTATCCGGTTCTAGTTGTCATAAGGTCAAGGTACAACTCCAAGTCGTCCTGTTACCGAAGATCACGGCTATTCGAATAGATTAAACTTCCCTGCAGGGGTGCACCACATAGCCCAACACGCTCGATCCCATTTGGCCGGACACACTTTCCTGGGTCATGCCCGGCCTCGGAATCGACACGTCGCAGCCCCACCTAGGCTCAACAGAGAGGCCAGCACGCCGGTCTAAACCTAAGCGCACAGGGGTCTGGGCCCATCGCCCATAGCACACCTGCACGTTGCGTGGGCGGCCGGAAGCAGAACTAGCCCCCTTAATACAAGAGCAGGCTTACGTTCCAATCCGGCGCGCGCCGCTCCGTCGCTGACGTCTGAAGTGCTTCGGCTGATACCACGACGTCGGGATACCCATAACTACTCCCGCGTAGATGGTTAGTGCGTATAGGCTCGTAGCCAACTCAGATCAAATACCAAGATCTCGTTAAGCGTGTTAAGTATCCGCGAACGCCGAACAGGGCCAGGCACACCTCTCTCCTAGGCGGTCTCAACCTGCCCTGTCGCTCCGCCACAAAGATCCACACAGAGGGCCGTCGGGACAAAGGTCCTTTCAGCCCCCAATCCGTGAATCACTCGCGGGTACTCTTCGAGCTGACCCGACTTTAGTCACCATCTGTATAGTATGTATGTATGTATAGTATATACCCGTGATCACCTCCCGAGTGATCACGGCCCAATAGTATAGCAAGGCAGACTGACAAGAATGTAGGGCCAATGATGATAAACTAGCATCCTATACTAAGCATTTAGGATTGCAGGTAAGGTATCAACAGGTGTAGCAACAATGTCAGGCTATGCATCAGAATAGGATCAACGGAAAGCAGTAACATGCTACACTACTCTAATGCAAGCAGTATAGAGTAGAATAGGTGATATCTGGTGATCAAAGGGGGGGCTTGCCTGGTTGCTCTGGCAAGAAGGAGGGGTCGTCAACTCCGTAGTCGAACTGGGCAGCAGCAGCGTCGGTCTCGTAGTCTACCGGAGAGAAGAGGGGGAAGAAACAATGAATACAATGCAAACAAATGCATATCGATGCATGACATGACAAGTAACGATGCTAGGTGCGCCCAATCGCGGTAGTTGGTGATACCGACGAAGGGGGGAAACATCCGGGAAAGTATTTCCGGTGTTTCGCGTTTTCGGACAGATGAACCGGAGGGGAAAAGTTGCGAGTTCGATAGGTTAGGGGTGTGTGGCGGACGAGCGGACTGCGTATCCGGAATCGTCTCGTCGTTCTGAGTAACTTTCATGTTGAAAATATTTTAATCCGAGTTACGGATTAAAAGATATGATTTTCTAAAGATTTTATTAATTTCTAGAATTTAACTAATTATTTAATTTAACCCGAAAATGGAATTATGACATCAGCATTATGTCAGGGTGATGTCAGCAGTCAACTAGTCAGTTGACCTAGTCAAACTGACATGTGGGTCCCATTGTCATTGTCTGTTAACTAATTAACCATGTTAATTAGATTAATTAACAGATTAGTTAGGTTAGTTATTTAATTAGGTTTATTAAACATAATTTATTAAGTTAATTAATTTAATTAATTAATTAATTAATTAATTTAACTATATTTTTATTATTAATAATATATATTTTTTTCTCCTTTTTTTTAACGTTCTGGGTTGGGCCCCAATTGTCATGGGGCCAGGGGAGCCTATGCGGGCGTGCGGTTACGGGCGCCGCCCGAACGAGCACTCGCCCGCAGGGCGGGACGAGGCCGCCGGGGCAC
>NC_057812.1:22272891-22280027 GCF_018294505.1 Triticum aestivum
TTCTTTTTGGTTTTCTGTTTTTCTTTCCTTTTGTATTTTCTTTTATTATTTTTTTCTGTTTAAATCATTTAATCCATTTAGCCATTTTATAAAAATATGCCTGTTGCACCATAATTACCTTTGTAATATTCGTCAACCACCGAACAATTTTATTTTAAATTTTGAATTTTTTTTTATTGTTTTCATCAATTTGAATTTTGAATTTGAACGGTTTCGAATTATTGCGAGGATAGCAACAGTAATCGGGATGACGTGCCATGATTAGCGTGGGATTACTGTAGCAAGATTATCCGGGCGTTACAATCATCCTTTTTTCTTCAAGGAAAAAACCAACGCAAGCTCAAGAAGTAGCAGACGCCTAGAGGTGTTAGCACTCGCTGCTGATCTGAACTTGATTCGTTGCATTATCGCCTCTCATGCCGAGGTGGTGGTCAAGCAAATCAATGAAGGAAGCATGTGTTTATAAAGCCCTATACCGCAAGAGACCAAGCTTGGTTTGCGGGAGCTCAAAGAAAATAATTCATGAGGGTAGAGCATCCAACATGGAGGCTCATAATTTGGTAAAAAGCGATTTGTCGTTAGCTCATGGTCGCCACAATTGGCTTATACAAGCCACATCATACTGTAATTGTACCTTATATTTTGAATCAATAAAGCGACCATGTTTCCCCTAAAAAATCTACCGGAGAGTGGAATTTTTTTCTCTCGGGCTACATGGAGCACAGAATTTCCAAAAATTGAAAAATTAATTATTAAGTTTAAAAATGAAAAAAAAATACACACACATACGTATATATTTATGCTAGACATGTGTGAAATTTCATCAGAAATAAGTTTTTACGTGAGCCATAAAAAATATAAAATCATGCAATTTTGTAGTACATGTGCTAGAAATTCTTATGTGTGCCAAATAGGGTGCCCCTCTCTATATGAGATTCCCTATATAACGCCTATGCATCAAGATGCTGGCTTTTGGCACCGGGGCGTCACCCCGTGGGCCATCCCTTCAGCGCGTCACTTAAAAAATCATTTTACTGTAGGGACCTTAACAGTAGTAGCAACTATATTGTCGTGACCAACTTTCCTCTAGTTTTTTAATTCAATTCTTATGTTAAAACACGAACCTTTTTATTTATTTTTTAAACAAACTTTAAAATAAAGTTCATGAAATTTACAAAAAAACATCGTGTCATTCAAAAAAATGTCTATGGCATTTAAAACCAATATTCACATGTTCCGAAAATGTGTTTGTGACATTTAATTTTTTTGTTCATATAGTGTAACAAAATGTTTGTGTAGTTTGAAACAATGTTTCATAGCATTAAAAGAATGTTCGACGTGAATTTGAAAAACACACATTTAACACATATTCAAAAATATATTCAACCTGTATTTGAGAATTGTGTAACACGTATTAAAAAACTTTAAAACATGTACTTAAAATGATCATTATGTATTTAAAAAAATGTTCAACATGTATCAAAAAATGTTCCACATTTGTGTGAATAATATACAATGTGTACTAGATATTATTTGCAAGCAAGAAAAAATAAATAAAATGATAAAAAAAGGAACCGGAAGAAAACCGGAAAAGAAACACAGAAACCCGAACGGAAACTTCCATACGAACTGGTCAGAGAAGCTTCCTAAACCGCTGGAAGGAACCCAGGAACCTATATTGGGCCGAGCCATCTGACAATAGGTGAGACATAGGTCTCGCGCTTAGGTCTGTGATCAGGGCCCATTGTTTTCTCAACTTATTATTAGCTACGCGCTCGTTGCTTCTGACGAGAGCTCCTATGCGCCGCTCGCTGCGGCGAATTGTCGAGCGGACGCACATGCGCGTCTCGCCGGCCCATTCGCGCAATGCAGTGAAAAAATCCCAAAAATCTCTGCTGGAGGGAGGGATCAAACCAGGAACCTCCATCTTTGTACGCACGAGCATAACCATCGCGCTAAACAAGCTTCCTTGGTTTGCTATGGCGTGCGGGAGCTAACTGTAATGGAGACCCGAACATTTTCTCAAATTCCTAACGCGAAAATTATTTTTAAAAGGTGTTTCGAACACTTTCCAAATTTTAGAAGAAAAACTAAAATGAATGAAGAAATTTTTGATAAACTGAACACTTTTTAAAATCCTGCACATTTTTTGAATTTAGGGAACAAAATTTTGAAATTGAGAACAAAATTTGAACATGAAGATTTTTTAAAGCACGAACATTTTTTTAATTTTGAGAACAAATTTGTAAGAGCGGGAATTTGAGAACAAAATTTGAACATGAACATTTTTTAAAGCACCAACATTTTTTTAATCTTGAGAAAATTTTTTGAAACATAGAATAAATTTGGAAGTGCGAACAATTTCTTGAAGCATGAACATTTTTTTAATATTGAGAACAAAATTTGAAACAGAGAACAAATTTGAAAAATCCCGAATATATGCGGAAGTGCAAACATTTTTTGTTAACCTGAACAAAAAAGTTGACGTCCGGGACATTATATTAATTTCGAAAATGTTGCACGTTTTTGTGTAAGGAGAACAATTTTCGAATTTTGAGAACAATTTTTCAAAAAACTGAACATTTTAAGGAAAGGCAAACAAAATTTGAATATTCTGAAAAAAAGAGAAAAGAAAAAGAAAAAGAAATAATAAACCAATGAAAGAAAACAAACAGAAAAAACAAAAAAAGGAAACAGAAAATCTGAAGAACAAAAAGGAAATAGAAAGAGAAGAAAAGGAATTGAAAAAATGAAATAAAGAAACAGAAAAACAAAGAAAGAAGAAAAAAAAGAGATAGAAAAAAGAAACAGAAAAAGAAAAAAACCAGCGAAAAACCGGTTCAAGAACCTTCTGGAAGGTTCCCAAAACCGGTCAGGAACATTCCAGAAAGTACCCAAAACCGGATACTGTAGCGCGCGTAGTTGGGCCGGCCATCTGGATCGCTAGGTCGCTCGGCTCTGTGCGTTCGCTCGACAATCTGCCGCAATGAGCGTCCGCTAGGATATTCCGCTTCTGACTTCTACCGGCGGCAGGCTACATGGGCTAGGCCCCGTCTAGCTTAGCTTGTAGGAGCTATATTTTTTGAGGTGTCTAAAAAAAACTATATTTTTTGGGGGTTTCCTTTTTGCTAGTTACTGTAGTTTTATTGGTATTTTATAAATTATTATATTCATACGCTTAACAAATATGTACACCATTGAAGAAATGTTCACACATTTAAAACATTTGTTTGTGCCATTTTGAAAAATATTCGCATCATTAAAAAAAATCTTTGTTCCTACGTTTAAAATATTCATGACAATTCAACAGATGTTCTTGTTGGTAACAAAATTCACGCAATTTTTTAAACAATGTTCATTACCAACGAAAAAATCTTCCTGCATTTAAAAAATGTTTCATATATTTTGAAATGTTCATCAACTATTTAAAAATTTGTTCAAACTTGTATTACAAAATATTCAACGTGTATCTGGAAAATGTTTAACATGTAGTTGAAAAATGTTCAATATGTATCTTAAATTTTCAATGTGCATTTAAAATTGGGAAATAAAAATGAAAAGCATAATGTGAAATGAAAGAGAAAAATATAAAACTGAAAAAACGAACAGAAATGAAAAGGCGAAAGAAAAACAAAAAAATCAATATTAAAAACACAGAAAATAAAAGGAAAAGGAAAACCAATAGAATCTTCCAAAACCGGTCCGCTACTATTTGTTATTGGGCTATGGCTCGTGTTTTAGTCACCAGAGGCGAGCACAATGTATAGCATTCACTACTATCTACTGTGTTTTTTTAGGGAGGATTGGTTAGGAGCTTCTGATGGGGTAGCAAGCAGGGAAAAATAAAGACCCATTGGGTATCATGGGACACCCTCACTATGCCGAAGTACATGGGAGGATTGGGGTTTCGAGACTTCGAGATGTTTAGCTTGGCCTTGTTGGCTCGACAAGTGTGGAGAATTGTGCAAGCACCGGAGACCCTCAGTGCGAGAATTCTGGAATCTGTCTACTTTCCTGGATGTGAGTTGTGTGGTGCAGCAAATGATACATGGCGACATTCTTTACTTGACTGCATGATGTTGAGATGTGTATGGGCTCTTATGGATGAATCGGTCACGGAGCACATGAGCCCGGACGCTAGGGAAAAGAAATTGTACCACATACGGATTTCATAAAGATGATCATCACGTTGTGGGCTATTTGGGTTGCTTTCCTTCTAACTATACATGGTTTTATTCCCAGGTACCTAGCAGATTTGGAGAGTGCTAAAAACACCACACAGAAGCATGGCAAGGCAGCACATCGGAATGTGCAGGTACGGAAGTGGATACCACCGGCTGATGGCATGGTCAAAATAAATGTGGACTCCGTTTTCGAAAAATAAATAAATGTGGACTGACGCATAACCAAAAACTGCAACAAAGGGGCGGCGCACGGTGTGCCGGGACGACCAGGGCATCTATCTTGCACCGATCGGCAACGCTGGAGGCCATGGCATGCCTAGAGGCGTTATCACTCGCAGCTGATCTGAACTTGAGTTGTTGCATTATCGCGTCTGATGCCGAGGTGGTGGTCAAGCAAATCAATGAAGGAAGCATGTGTTTATACAGCCCTATATTACAAGAGATCAAGCTTCGTTGGCGGGAGTTAGAAGAAGTTAGAATAATTCCTGAGGGTAGAGCATCCAACATGGAGGCTCATAATTCTTGTAAGAAGCGTTTGGTTGTTAGCTCATGGTCGCCACAATTGGCTTATACAAGCCACATGATACTGTAACTAGTGGTTGGGGCCCGCCATTACGGGCCGCTTAAGAGAAAGCTATGCGCATCTCGTCATCATGTCAAAAAATTCAAAAAATATTCTCGCGTCACGTGGACATCACAGTCATCTTAAGAGGAAAAATAAAAAACCTAGAAAAACTTCTCTCAAAAAAAAATCTTCCTACATTTAAAAAACTCTAAAAAAACTACTTTCTCACCGTGACCAACTAGTGCACGCCACATGGCGTAGCTGATTGGCCACCATTCTAGCGCCTCTTGATGGGTTTAATTGTACCTTATATTTTGAATCAATAAAGCGACCATGTTTCCCCTAAAAAAATCTACTAGAGAGTGGAATTTTTTTCTTTCGGGCTACATGGAACCCAAAATTTCCAAAAAAATGTAAAATTAATTATTAAGTTTTTAAAAACTGAAAATATAAAATCATGCACTTTTGTAGTGAATAGTACATGTGCTAGAAATACGTGATTTTATTATTTTTGTGTAGCTCGCATATAAAAGTATTTGGTCATGAAACTTTGCAGAGAAGTGGTATACAACCATATGTATATGTGCATTGGGTTTTCAGATTTTTTTAAACTAAAAGTTTTAATTTAAAAAATAATTCAAATGAAGGGCTCCATGCAGCTCGAGCTCCCTTAGCAATTTTCATATCAACCGCTCCGATAAAGTTGTGAGTGAGGCTGATACAAACCATCTCAACCATCGATCCACCCAACCTAACAATTCAAAACTTTTGAATATTAAGCACCAACCAATTTTAGCACCCAATTATATCATATTCCCTGTGTCCCAAAATTCTTGTCTTAGATTTGTCTAGACACGTTTTGGTGTTAAATACATTCGTATCTAGACAAATCTAAAACAGTAATTTTGGGACGGAGGTAACAGCTAATATCAATATTAGTGCAAATTATGTAATTAACATAGGTCTGAAATAAAAAAAGGAATCAATATACCATCTAATATCGAAATGCAGTTATTTTGTAGTTAATATACCATCTAATATGTAGAAAGGGGGATACTTCGGGTTCGGATTAGCTTGACAGCCACAAATGAAAAGATGGGCACAGACTCGGTAGGACGGACCATAGTGTATGATATCTCAGTTATCTTATTTGTACCTATTTTGATTAAAAAAACTTAAAGCTAACGTGAAGCTAACAGATCGGCTGAAACTGCTCAATCCACACTGCTCCCTTCTTCTTTGGAAGCAATGTAAGAGTACCACTTTTTAGCCTAAAACAACCGTGGTTTCCCGTTCAACAAATCATCAAACAATGACATCAAATCTCCTTCCTCTGCATAGTTGGAATGGTTGATTCATGTTGTATCTAGTGTAGTAAAAATTCAATGTGTATTCAAAAATCTTCACTATGTATTTAAAAAATGTCAATATATATTTAAATAGAGAAAAAAACTAAAAATGAAAAATACAAAACAAAATCAAAGAGAAAATAAAAAATTATAAAGAAAAGAATAAATCGAAAATGAAAAATAAATAAAAGAAAACCAAAAAATATAAGAAAAAGAAAAGCAACCAGAATCTTCCCAGAACCAGGTGGAAGGTTCCAAAACCGGTCCACTACTATTCGTTAATGGGCCACGGCCCGCCTTGAGTCACCAGAGGTGAGCACTATGTATAGAGTGGAAATCTCTGGAAAAAAATTTGTCTCAAAAAAAAATCTCTGGAAAAAAAGTATTGAGTGGATTTTTTGGTCTCGGGCTCCCTAAAGGCCGAAATTTTGAAAAATAATATGAAAATCATAAACCAATATGCACTTTCTTACATGAACCAATTTTTGGTATAGCTTTTGCCATATTTTATTATCTCATAAATATGAGTTAGAAATAAAATACACAAATACTTGTAGATGTATGGTAGACATGTGTATTTCTTCATCATGAAATATGTTTTTACGTGAGCATTAAAAAAGTCATGTACTTTTATAGTGAATAGTACATTTGCTAGAAATACGTGATTTTGTCATTTTTGTGTCGTTCGCATAAAAAGGTATTCTGCCCATTCAACAAATCATCAAACAATGACATCAAGTCTCCTTCTCCGTGTAGCTGTAATGGCTGATTGATGTTGTATCTAGTGTAAATATGGTCATAATGCATGGTTGGGAGTTGAGCAATGAAGGTTGGGAGTTGGGGTGATGGATGTGCTTGTCGTATGGTGGGCTATCAGTTATATTGAACGCATCGAATGCATTGAGAGAGACATGCTTTCAAAAATAGACGCGCGAGTAGTATGGTATGATGGTCACTCGCAAAAAAAAAGTATGGTACGATGGTGCAAGACGAGGAATAGTACACTACACACATGTGGAATCTTGTATGATGCTATAC
>NC_057812.1:22280297-22302781 GCF_018294505.1 Triticum aestivum
TTCAATGACAAGTATTTTTTGTGGAATAATTATTGTTTACTGTACGAAAACAATTTGCACTACTCTCAAGGAAAAAACAAATCGCACAGGCATCACAATAATTTTGACGAATTACCCAAATTTTTTTCCGACAAATTAGCGTTCACACTTCACCGTCATCTCTGACTAATAAGGTCTCAAAAATAGGTGTGCTGCAAATCTGTTAGAGCGTCTATAACCGGACCCCATATCCGTTCCAAACGTTCGGACGGATTGCCCGATCAGTGTCCAGACGCAAAAACGCCATCCAACCTGTCTCGCTATAGCCAGCCCAAACGCTTAGATTGACCGACACTCTCCATATCCGGCCCAAATCTGGGGTGGATATGGACAGTGGCGGAGCTACAGTCATTTCTCTGGGCGGGCCAAACAGGTTAGGTTCGGAAATATCATTGAAAATGTTCAGAAGTATTATTAAAATTTTACTCTTATGGCCCAGATTCAGTACTACTCTTCACAAAAATCTAGTTGGACTGGGCGGGCCATGGCCTGGTTTTGCCCAGCCGTAGCTCCGCCACTGGATATGGGGACACCCGGACGCGCCCGAACACGTCCGCCACGTCGGATCCGGCCCACCCGACCCCACAGAAAATGGACCCTCTCCGCACCTCAGGTCGAAACCCTAGCCGCATTCCACTCCACTCCATTCCCCTCCATACCACTCCCTCTGCCCACAAACTCCCTCTAGTGATCTCCTACCCTCTCCGACTTGGCGGGCAACGGATCCGAGTCATACACCCGAGCTCCTCCCACGCGGCCCCGAGGAGGAGATGAACGTTTGCCTTGTGCTCCGCTGCTCTCGGGAGAAGGCCGCTCGATAGCAATGCTCACATTCTTTCCATCAGGAATCCATTGGGCCCGGCCAATGACGCATGGATCTGACACGAGGTGTGTCGCAGTTGCCTCATCGGAGGCAGTGCGGGCCGTCAGGCGTCCGAGCACGCCGGCGAATTCGCAGCCGCTTTGTTGGCGCGTGCGAGGCGGAGGTGGGCGTGTGGGGTCCGCCGAGGCAAATATGGCACGCCATGTACCCGTCGTGCGAGACAGCGAGCGCGGGAGGTGGCGGCAGCCCTCGGGACGGCGGGCGTTGGAGAGGCGGAGTCGCATTCTCGAGGCGCCCCCGTGTGGTGCACGCCCACCTCAGGCGCCACAAACCGCGTCGTGTGGTGGACGTTGTCGGCTCCTCCCAAGACAGATCCATCGTCGATCTCACGTCCACCGACACTGTGAAAGTTACGAACTCTGATGAGGAATAGTAGGACATGGGACACGGCGGCGCCTTGAGTCCCGTGAGCCGGTCTGTGTCCTACTCTACCTCGCTGACGACCGGACCAAGATTTTGAGCGGCGCCGTCGGCCAAGCTATGTTTAGATTAGGTTTTACGTTGCATGTAATAATATGGATTTGGTGAGTTGGAAATAGTGTTTGTGATTGTGGAGTCAAGTTTTGTGTGTGTTGTCTGTCACTGTCAGTGTCCGCGCTGCGTGTGGGCGCGGATTTGAGTATTGCGGTGTAGATAAAATGAAAAAGACCGCCGGTAATAAGAAAGAGAAAAACGTGGTAAGCAGAAACCGAGAGAGCCACGCCGAACGAATATACCCCTCACCCACGTACTAGTAGTTCGTTGGCCACCCTCAAAAAAAAAGAAAGAAAAGTAGTTCGTTGGCCACCCTAAAAAAAAAAAGAAAAGTAGTTCGTTGGCCACAAGAAAAGAAAAGGGTTCAACTATGTTGTGATCGACAAGTTAGAAGTTGATCGGACGGCCGAGATCGGCCCCGACACGTATCGCGGGCGAGCACGAGTCCCCTGCAGGAACGAACGAACCTCCCCGCCCCGCCCATATAATCTAGCGAGCTGCGAGCGCCCTTGTACCGCTCGTCGATACCTCTCGCCTCGCATCGATCGCTCCTATCGCCGAGGAGAGCAGCCGATCGACATGGGTCTCAAGGTAAGCACCCAAGCAACCCCTCCCCCTCTCGATCCATCTCGTGTTCTGCCGCGATCCATGCCTTGGCCGGAGCCCCGTTTAGATTCCGGCTCCGGCGAATCCCGCCGTCGCCGTGCCGGTGCCCCGTCCGACGCGCACGATCCTGGGTTCCAGCTTCCTAGTCCGATTGCTGCTGCTATATCCCATGGATCTACCCGCGAGCCGCCGCCGCCGCTGTAGAATTTAGGAGCGAATATTCCGTGCCGGCCGTTTGATTGCTGGCGTGTGTGGTTCAGTAGGTTGTATCTGTATGGCCCTGCACTGCACAATTCCAGCCCAGCTTTGCTGTCTGAATCGCCCCCTTCAGATGTTTTGAAGATCACCGTCGTTGTTTTCAGGCTAATTTATCACTCCAGTATGCATCGAGCTGAATGATTAGTTAGTTCCGTGAATATGTTGACGAGATCTGATTGACCTGCAACTTCAGGGATTTGTTAATGTCTGAATCTGCTCAACTTTTGGGTTCAGATTCACACCGGTACTAGTAAACAGCTATACATGTGCTTGCGAAACTCGGTTTACCCTGCAGTTTCAGGATTTGTTACCGCCTTTCTGCCCCGAAATTACCGGTGAACTGGCCGGCGAGCCAAATTAGCAGCGGCCACTGTCAGTTACTTATATGCCGCGCTTGCCTATTGATGTTGTTCAGGAGGAGTTTGAGGAGCACGCGGAGAAGGCCAAGACGCTGCCCGACACCACCACCAACGAGAGCAAGCTCTGCCTCTACGGCCTCTACAAGCAGGCCACCGTCGGCCCCGTCAACACCGGTATTACATCTCTCCATCTTCTTATTACTAGTCTTATTAGTAACAAGTAAATTATCAGGCCTGGTTTACTGTTGAAATACTTGAAGTTTCGCGCGTGTGTGTGCTGCATAAGCAGAGGACTGACTGTATAACTGGTTTGCCATGCTGCTGCTTATCATCTCTCAAGAGTGACTCTGTTTGATTGATCGTGCCTATGTGTATACGCTTAGAAGGGACAATTCGATGGAAAAGGAGAATACACAGCCCCCATCTTAGGGCTTTAACTAGTCCAACCAAACCCAGGTGGTCACCCCTTCATTTCAAAACAAAAATGTGGTCACCAGGCCATGTGCCCAGATCCAGATGTGCATGCATGATTGATACCTCCCTGTGGATCTACATAGGGAACACAGCATGTGACACTGCTTGTCCTCCGATTAATCAACAATGCTACATACTTTTACTAACTAGTGCAGGATTTTTTTTATCGTTGATTTTTCTTTTCAAACACACACACAAGTACATGGCATTTTGCATTAGAATCTTACCGTTGATTCGTCGCGCTCAGCCCAATTAACCGCTCTGTTCTCATCTCGCAGCCCGCCCCGGCGGCCTCTTTGATATGGCTGGCAAGGCCAAATGGGATGCTTGGAAGGCCGTCGAAGGTAAACTCTACAAGTTCTTGATCACTTTCAAATCCATGAAAACCACCTTTACCGTCGTTCTTGAGCGAACACCACCAAACTTACGTTTGTGCAAATTCTGGCGAAACTCGATTTGCAGCCAAATCCAAGGAGGAGGCCATGGCTGACTACATCACCAAGGTGAAGCAGCTGCTGGAGGAGGCTGCCGCCGCATCTGCTTGATCCCAGGCCACAAAACCGCAATCGCTATTGTTATCCTGGTGGTGCAGCCATATGTGCCAGCAAACACAAATAAGTTTCAAGTACTAGTTGTTGTCAAGCTTATCGCCGTCGTGGGTGTAATTACGTTGAACAAGCCCTGTGATACATGAAAGTGTAATCTCAGTTTACACCATGATTGATTAATACTCCTACATGTCTTCTGTTGTTAAGATGTTTTTTTTTCTTTGGGGAATCCCTGTTCCTGATAAATTCTTCTGAATTCTATCCTGTTTGTTGGTTCCACAACCAATGTTTTCGTAGCCCCGTAGTACCTGTTGCTGCTTGTTGTGCGGCTTCTCACCAAATATTACTGTAAAAGGATTTTCCAAATAGAGATTCCCTGCCTTGCCTGATTAATGATCTGATTCGTGAGGGTTTGTAGTTTGAATTCGCTAGACTGAGGGCAAATTATACTAGTTGTTAGGCCCCGCTTGGATTGGGTGTAAAATTAGTGTGCTCCCCGGTATTTAGCTCAAGTTTGAACTGAATACCGGTCATTACACAAAATTTACATCCAATCCAAACAGCTTGCTGAATTACCGTCTGTAAGTTAATTTGGACGCTAGGTAAGCATTGTTCATCAGACACAGATGTAAGAAGGAAAAGCCAATGCTAGTTGCTACGGTAGCCTAAGGGTCCTCTCTCGCCTTTTGGCTTTAATTCCAGACCCTCATGCTCCCTCCCGTCAATGAACCATCGGTAAAATAAAAAGATTGCTTTAAGAATTGAGATTCAGTGCAGCTTGAAGCTAACTAAATGGTTGCTGGACATGTCTGCTCAGCCAAATCGCTCTACCGACTTAGTATTACCTTCAGAGGATTGAGTTGGACGAAACTGGAAGGTTAATTTGCAGGCTGTGAAAATACCTATGAAGAGAAAGATATTCCTATCTCTGTCAAATCATACACCATAGGAGGATCCCTTCTGCTGAGAGCAGCTCCTGGCCAAGAGATGACCAGGACGTACAGATCACCTGCACCTGCCTGCTGCATGACGTTGGACGGTTAGTTGGAGAATACTGGCCGCATTTTCTTCAACTGCCCAATAGTAGTAGTTCATACGGCAGGCTTTGGGCTAACAACGCAGATAGGGTGCAAAACAGGAGTTCGTATTCCTTCGCTCGCAAAGGGAAAGTACAGATTTTGTAGCAAGTTGAGTGACAACTCGAGAACTGGATCAAGATAAGGAGATGTGTTGCATGGCAGGATGGCAGGGTTTTAGAATCATCGCAAGCACCAGGGCAAACTGCCACAGCTACAGCCTACAGATTATGATACCAAGGCTAGCTGCTACTGGCTGGCCTCGACACGCGTACCCACCCACCATCGCGTCCCTAGTGGCCAGCTTAGTCGGTACTTACTGACGAGTAATGGCAGCTTCCAATGATGTCAAGGCTATACTTTTTGTACTAACGGTAGGATATGCGACTGAGGTTAATTCTATAGACAAGAAGTCTTACCTCTGTGAAACCATCAAACCATGCCCCTAAAGCTGTTGCTATGTACCCCCTCTGATTCAGCTTCAAGCCTGCACTGCAAAAACAAAACTTGTTCAAGACTGACATGATTTGGTACAAATATGCTCGTGATGAATAATTGCTAGGCACCATTAGCTCTACCTTGTCACGCAGCCTATGCATTCAACTGTCCTCGACTGCAGGTTATAGCTCACCATATCGTACGAACAAACTCTGAAGCTCTTCAACTATGGACAGAAAATTCAGTGCATTACGCAAGTTGGTGATAGTGAGTGAATCAGGATTCTGGCGTTGCTGAGAAGCTGAGCAAGTGAGTCTCCCAGCTCCAAGATAGCATTTTCCATTGCATCCTCAGCAACAACCGCACCAAAATAACCATCATAATTCATTTACAAGATAAATTTATAACACACGACATAACCAGAAATTTGGAAACCAAAATAACTAGTAAGCTTTGTGTTGCCTACATGACATGCCTACTGCCACTAGATTAAAGGGGGCCTGTTTGGCCCATTTTAAGCTTTGGCCTATCAATTAAGTAACCTTAAGCAGTTAAGTCAGGACTCTGAATCAAACATGTACAGTAGCTTATTCGGGCTTAACATTAAACAGAACACCTGCCATGATAGAGCCAAAGCAAGTAAAGGACCTCTATTAAGCAGGAGATCATGACTTGTTAGTTTGGTTGCTCAAATAGCTTCAGGCTTATCTATAAGCTATCAGCCAGTAGATCACCTTTACAGGATAAGCTTTGAGATTAAAAAAAAGAAACAGCCTTCATGGCGCTGTACTGAGCAACAATGAGAGCACTTATAGTGGTCGTTCTTCAGTTCTTTTTATTTTTGTTCACGGGAAACCTTCATGGCACTGCTAATAGTTTTTTACTCAATGAAAATGGCTCAGAAATTTGCCTGCAGACTTGCAGTGCCGGGTTACTTGGAACCACTCTGTTTTATTTTGTTTTGAGAATACTTGGAACCACTCTGTTAAGGGGTATTCTGCAGGTGATCTCTTCGAAAAGCCAGTCAAGCAGCTTTGAAGCATGAGGTAAAACAACAATAAAAAAATCCCTAAACATACAGGAGGTATTGCTCAGCAACAACAATTGGTCTGACATATAACGGTACTTGCATGCATGTCCGCTTAAACTGACAGAAGATATGAACCTGACAACGTTGATTGCCGCCTTGCCGGCATGTGCTGACCTGGGTAGTGGGTGCGCCAGCTGGTAAAGAAGGGAGCGGAGACATGGTCACCATCTGAGGCGAGCTCCTTAACGAGGTACATGTCAGGATCCTAGTCCTCTGAATACCTACCTGACCTGAAGAGTGACACTGGAGATGTCGATTCAGTCAAGAAACGGTTCAATTGGAAAGAGGCGACTGAGTGGAATCAGACGCCCACGGCTTAAATAACTGTCACAGTTAAATAGCCATTAAGCTCACTGAATTACCGTCTGCAGGTTGATTTGGACGCTAGGTATTTAAGCAGTGTTCATCAGCAATGCACCTAAGAAGGAGAAGCCAATGCCAGTCTCTACTGTAGCCTAGGGTCATTTCTCGCCTTTTGCCTTTCATTCTAGGCCCTTGTGCTCCATCTGTCAATGGACCTTGCGAGAAAAAAAAGAAAAATTGCTTTCAGAACTAAGTTCAGCGGAGCTTCATGGTTTACCAGATGGGCTTAGCTAGCAAATGGTTGCTGGACATGGCTACTCAGTCAAATTGCTATAGTGACGTAGTTATCTTCAGAGCGGTGAGTTGGATGAAACTGCAAGATTAATTTGCAGGCTGTAAAAATACATTCGAAGAGAAAGATCTTCCTATCTTTGACAAATAAATAATCACGATAGGATCCCTTCTGCTGAAAGCAGCTGGTGGCTAAGCAATTTGTCAAGACTATACTACTCTACTGACGGTAGAATATGCAACTGAGGTTAATTCTATAGACAAGAAGTCTTACCTCGTGAAACCTCAAACCACGTCTCTGAATCAGTTGCTATGTACCCCTCTGGTCCAGCTTCAAGCCAGCACTAGAAAACAGAACTTGCTCAAGGCTTATGATTCAGTAGCAATATGCTCGTGATGAATAATTGCTAGGCAGTATTAGCTCTACCTTGCCACGCAACACAACCCAGGTGCTCATATAAGCCTGCTACTGCATGCAGTCACCCGCCATGGACTGCAGGTCACAGCTCATCATATCCTATGAACGAACTCTGAAACTCTTCAGTCGTGGGATAGAAAACTCAAAACATTATGCAAGTCGGTGACAAGTGAGTGAATCAAGATTCAGGCGTTGTTGAGAAGCTGAGCAAGCGGCTCCCATCTCCAAGATAGCATTTCTAGTTAAATTGGCGCACAAAAGTACATTGCACCCTCAGCAATAACTGTACCAAAATAACCATCGTAGTTCATTTCAAAAGAGAAATATAGAAAACACGATACCACCAAAAGATTGGAAAACAAAGACTAGACAATACAACTAGTAAGCTTCAGGTTGCCTACATGACATGCCTACTGCCACAACATTATAATGGGGCCTGTTTGGCCCATTTTAAGCTTTGGCCTGTCAGTTAAGTAACCTTAAGCAGTTATGCCAGGACTCTGAACCAAACATCTAGCTTATTCGGGCTTAACATTAAAACAGAACACCCCGGTCAAAGCAAGTAAAGGGCCTCAATTAGGCAGGAACACATGACTTGTTCGTTCGGTTCCTCAAATAGCATCAGGCTTATCTATAAGCTATCAGCAAGTAGAGCACCTTACAGGATAAGCTTAGTGGATCACAAGCACTGAATAACACAAGGCAAGCCTACAACTAAGTTACTAGATCTTTAACTGACTGGTACACCAGCTTGTTTCAGGAATGAATGGAGTTTAGTTTAACATTAGAAAAAAGTAAAATATTCTCTTCGCTAGGTACAAACCTTCCAAAGAAGCAGACACTTCCATTGGGACAAACTGAACTATTGAACACCTAGAAGATTTCAAAGTTGATAGGAACAAACTTGGGTATCTACTTGCATAATAATGTATTCGACTATATGTGTCAGGACCCTGGACTATAACCCATGTATTATTTGACATAACATTTTTGGCTGGGGTATCAAGCAAACTAGTATAAATGCTGTTTGGCACCGTACTCACCCGACATGAGTGTCGTCAGCAACTGGACTTGGGTGATATTTGGAGAGAGAATGAATGACCCATGGGCCCTAACTGGTTGACATGGCAGCCGTGTGGTGAATACCAGCATTAAATCCAGTCAAATGGGCCAAAACCTAGCCGGGCTGAAAATGAATCTGTATTAAGAATACAGGATCCCAAACTGGACCATTGCAGGTTGAACTTTATCTGGGGAAGAATTTACGCTAAGACTTTTTGGACCAAGAAATATGCTACAGATGATTGCCACAACTCTGAATTGAAATGCCATAATAAATAAGTGGATGCAAGCTGGCACGTATGAAACAGCAAAGGTATATGGAATGTGTATTCATGTTTCAGAGTTTGCAATTTCAGCCATGGGCCATATACTTCCACTACAAATATTTTTCTGTAAATATCATAAAACTGAGATGAAGCAGCATGCGGTACTCCCATACTAGCAATCTAGCATTGCAAAAGTCATGGGGGGAAACGGCCGATTGCCGTGAGGTTTGCATCACAATCTAAAGAAGGCTGTTACTTCTAGCGTTTGACAGGTGAAACATTACAAACAGGCGACGGTTGAAGTTGTTCAACTACTGGAGTCCTCAAGCGCTGCTTTGTTCCAGATGTCAATTACGAATCCATAGCTAATGAGGCCATCTGTCTATTCAGTTCATTGTCAGCCTTCTTCAGAAAAACATCCCAGCCGCTCCCTTCTCCCCAATCCATCATATCATACGGCACTGCTGTCATTAATCCTGGCCTCACTGCACCTTGCTCCATTACCACTCTAAACTCCAGCTTGTCCTCTCCTCTCTTCTCATCCTCAAGCTCCTCCCATGTAAACATAAGCGGCAATGTATAGCCACCCCAAGGATTGAAATCAATCAGCTTCACCCGGCCATCTGCTCTGACATACACATCAAATGTGTAATTCTGAGAAGCAAACTGCGACTCAACAACTTCTTCGAAGAACTCCTCGATCTTCGGCTGCACCTCAGAACTCCACCCAGGCAACGATTGGTAGTAAGCAGATGTGTCCCTCTGCGACACGCCGACCAGCTTCCGTCCCCGCACGAAGCATCGGAACTCTGCCTCGGGGCGCAGGCCCGGGTACCACTTGCGGAGGGCGAGGTAGTACTGGAACCCATCGTCCACCCAACTATCATCGCCGCTTTCTTGTCCAACATCGTCTTCCGAAGCATCACTGTCGGCAGCAGCTTGCCTGCCTCCCTCATTGCGATCCTCAGTGGGAGGATCACTCAGAGAACCAGCACCACTGGTGCTCCCTCCGCCATTCGATGGAGCACCCGCCTGGTTGGCACCACTGCCCTGTCCGGCATTCCGTCGAACACCTTCCCTGGCGCACACGAAGTCCTGGCAGGACGGGCGCGCGGAGGAGAGGTCGTGCGCGACGCAGTCCGAGGAGCGGAGCAGCATGGCGACCTCGGCGAAGCAGGTGCAGCGGACGGTGCCGTCGGCGGACATGAAGGCGGCGTCCTTGGGCGCGCTCCAGTTGAGCTTGGGGAGCGCGGCGCCGCCGAGCTCGGCGATGGCCGCGTCGACCGCGGCCTCCAGCTCGGGGAAGGCGGTGAGGGGCGGGCTCTCGTCATCGTCGTCGTCGTCGCAGACGGAGAAGAGGTCGGAGCTGTCGTCGTGGTCGACGGGGTCCGGGAGGTGGAGCGGCGGGAAGGGGGTGCGGCCGGAGGCGAGCGACGGGAGGAGGAATGGGGGAGGCCCTTCCGCGTCCTGGTGAGGGGCGTCGGGGACGGGGTGGGCGGGCTGGCCGGCGAGGTAGCGGAGGAAGGCGGCGGGGAGGGGGATGGTGACGGTGGGGACGGTGTGGCGGCGGAATGCCGGGTACCACTCCTGGATCTGGCAGCGGAGCAGCTCTACTAGCAGCATCTCACCGACTACTTGGCCACCTCGCTTGGGTTCGGCTTCGCCACCGTGCTTACGGCGGCGAGGGAGACGAGCGCCGCCGGTTGGCGCGAGAGAGACCGGTGAAGGTAAATCTTTTTTTTTTGAGGGGAGGTGAAGCTTTGCGGTCTTTTTAGGGATGAAAATAACTTTTATTCATCAAATACCACAATTTGTGGGATACAAGAAGGATCGCGGGAAAACTTTGCTAAGTTATGAGCATCATTATTAAACCGACGACCTTCATGCATGATTTTATTGTTAAAACTCTCGTCTCTGGCCCTAACTTCAGTGAGCCATATATACCTCTACATTCCGGTTTATGTCATCAACTAAAATTACGGAGAGCTAGATCTTCTACCAGAGCATATGCTTCTCGACAAACAATTGACTCCAGAATAGCTGCATCATGAACTCGAGAAATCAACAGAGAAGAGCTTCCCAAATATGTGCCATTCTCATCCCGGCAAACGGCCGCAGCCGAGCCTCTTATGTGGTATTTTAACACTCCTGCATCCACATGGATTTTTGCAAAACCCGTCAGCGAGGCCCTAGGCCGTACACTTCCGCTCAAAAATTGTTGATTTGAGACAGCAGCTTGCCTTGTTGCTTGCGAATTCTTGATGATCTCCAAATCCATCAAGTATCTGTTGATGAATGCATGGGTAGCCCGAGGGCTCTCAAAGTCACCTTTATGTATAGCATTCTTTCGAGATGTCCTGACTGCCCACAGAGTAACCACCAGCTTGAGGAAAGTGTCATGTGATAATGCTTGGATCATCGAGAATAGCCATGAATTTGATGTTGGTTCTGTTGATGCCCTCAGCTGTTCTGCAAGTTCACGGTCCACTAGAGCCCAAATGCAACGAGACATGGTACAGTCCAGGAGTGAGTGCCTCCATGAGTCAGGAGCGCCACATAGTCCGCATGAGCTTGTCGTGGACATGTTCCTGGGTTCTCTGACATCCTCAGTTGGCACCGAATGCCTAGCGAGTCTCCAAAGAAACATATTCTTATTTTCCCTGGTACTTGGACACCCCATGAGCTCCTCTCCCGTGCTATACCGGCTCTACCTTCGAGCCAAGCCTCGCGAGTTGCTTAGTATAAACCAGCATCTTGTAAGCTGACCGGACCAGAAAGAGACCATTTTTCTCATAGTTCCATGACCAAAAATCTGAGATAACTCTGGTACAGAGTGGTATGCTTGTGATGGTTGGAGTAATGGCAAGCATTACCTGTTGAATGCGATGCATGTCCCAACTGGCAGTGATGGAGTCAATTAATTGTAAAACATTTTGAGAAGGGTTATTCACCAAAGAACCGTACGGTCTCATCATCTCGTCCATATGCAACCAGTTGTCATTCAATATGTTGATGGTTGAGCCGTCACCAATTCTACGTATCAAGCCTTGCCTAAGTATATCCCTTCCTTCGACGATCTCCCTCCATATTTGGCTTGGATGACTGTCAACTGCCGCCTCAGGTATTGATGTAGTGGGGAAGTAGACACCCTTATGGACACGAGCACTGAGAGATTCTAGGACTGAAGTATCTGTCGCGCCTGCCTAGCCAGCAAGGCTAAGTTAAAGAGCTCAAAATCCTTAAAACCCCGGTCTCCCATATCCTTTGGTTGTGTCATATCCTTCCATGCCACCCATGCAGGTTTCCTCCTGCCATCTCTATTGCCCCACCAGAATTTTCAGATCAACATATTTAGGTGTTCGCACAAACCTCTAGGGAGTTTGGAATATGACATGGAATAGACCGGAACCGCCCGAGCAACCGCTTTGACAAGTACCTCTTTCCTTGCCATTGCCATGGTTTTTTCTACCCAACCGAACCTTGCTCCATAAAAGGCCTTTGAGATATTTGAAAGCACCGTTTTTGAAGAGCCCACATCCGATGGCATCCCAAGATATTTTTCGGCTCGAGGTTTCATTTGGGACATTAAGCAACCCTTTGATTTCATGCCACCCATGCAGGTTTCCTCCTGCCATCTCTATTGCCCCACCAGAATTTTCAGATCAGTATATTTAGGTGTTCGCACAAACCTCTAGGGAGTTTGGAATATGACATGGAATAGACCGGAACCGCCCGAGCAACCGCTTTGACAAGTACCTCTTTCCCTGCCATTGCCATGGTTTTTTCTATCCAACCTTGCACCTTGTTCCATAAACGGTCTTTGAGATATTTGAAAGCACCATTTTTGAAGAGCCCACATCCGATGGCATCGCAAGATATTTTTCGGCTGAAGGTTTCATTTGGGACATTAAGCAACCCTTTGATTTCCGCCCTTACATTGTCAGGAACTCTCTTGCAAAATATTGAACATTTGTCATAGTTGATTCTCCGCCCTGTGTCCTAATAATAAATGTCCAACATCTGGTGCACCCCTGATGCTCCCACTCCATTTGCCCTGAAAAATAGCGGGCTATCATCAAAGAATAAGTGGCTAACTAGCAGTGCCAAATGAGCCACTTGTAGCTTGGTTGAACCACGCAAAGAATCCCAATAAAGAGTTCCTCGGGCCCAACGTGTGAGCGCAATAGTGGGCCTTGAAGCCTTATGTCATCACTCTGTGAGCTCCCAAAATCCCGTACCAGATTGCCTAAAAAAGAAGGCAAAAAAAATAGCCTCCACGTGCCAATCGTTGAAAAACTTTGTTGAAGATTGTTGTTAACTTTCAGCTCCTGTAAATATTTTAATGCGCTTACTACTCTATGACTACACTTGGGTTGCGTGTAATAAGGACAGAGTTCGTCCATGCATCAATTCTAAAAGATTCGGAGTTAACTTCCAACTGATTCAAAGTCACGCGGCAGGTACTTTCAAGTCCGGCTGGCAACTCCCAATTTCTGTCTAATGTAGGTACTCCATTGTATTTTCAACTCAATATGTCGTTTGTGTTGCTTAGGCGATCTCTAGAAATAACAATGAGTGCGTGGAAGAAGCAACGCCTTCAATGTGATGCCCAGCAGCTTGCATCCACCCTGATACATACCTGTGTTGCTATGGTTTTTGTAATCAAGGTAAAAGAAAATGCCCACAGATCCGGCCCATCTATCCACTACTCTCTCCATTCCAGTTATATGCGTGCAAAACCTAAGCGAGTATCGGCATCCCCCTGCTAAAGATGGCGGGCGTGTTGGAGCGCGCTTTCTTGATGTTGCGTCCAAGCTGTCAAGAGGACCTCGCAGTGTATGGCGAGACCTAGAGCTATATCACTGTCGTCAAGAGCCGGCTACTAGCACTTGTGCCAACAACATAACATCTGGTAATGCAAGCTCTGCCATGCTGATGTAAGTTGTCCCAGCTGAAGGAGGCACTCAGGGTTAAAAAGGCGCTGGTTTTGCTTGCAGCCGGCTCGTCCCTCGGTGATCTTACCAAGACTACTTAGTCTTGTGACTAATCAGGGCATTTGTTTAAAGATCAACTCTCCCCTCCGCACATTAGCTTAGCTGAGAAATGCAAGTGTTTTGAATAGAAACATAGCACCATGGATATGTTGCTGGGATGGGGTGGGTCCAGGCGTCCGAGGCAACACCCGTTAAGAAAAATCAGTTTTTTTTTTCACCTTGGACCGACCAAGCAAGTGGAGACCAACATTGAAACTAGGATGGTCGTATGGCAGCGTTGGCCCTTGGTAGCTAACAAACAAAATTCTGAGCAGTGTTGCGAGTGGCTACATGGCAGATTGGTACTCCTTTTGTTCATTATTATAAGATATTCTACTCCCTCTGTCCCATACTATAAGATGCTATTACAACCCATATATGAGTACATTGATGGGATGGTAGTGAATTTGATAGGCCGCTATGAACTTGGTTAGCTTGCTAGTCTCTATCTCCTATAGACGTTCTACAGGTTGTATGGAGATCTATGTGAACTAGATTTCTTTGCTTAATTTGTACACAATTTTTTATTTTAGATTCTAGCAAGAGCTCTTGTATAAACTAGATGAAAGGATACACCCAGATGAGCATACCAAATAAACAAATTGTATGTAAGCATAACTAAATTGGCGATACGTATATGTTCATCAGTGATATTTCATCAACATGCACATGTTGAAATTATTATAGAATCTAATTAGTTTGAGACCCATTTGCAAATGATACAATTTATACTCTATAAGGTTCTATAAACATGCACATCTAATAATACACTAGAATCAATATAAGATATTCGTTGGATATTATTCCTTAGAAACCTCATATGCACATACATACAAATATGTATGTGTGCACTATATAATTTGTGATTATCAACAAAATAATTCAAAGATAATTTATATGTTACAAACAATAACAAAGAACATTTGTTAACTATACCAACTAAATTGTATGGTTAACTATACCAACTAAATAATAAAATGTATACTCCTTAATATTGTAATATGATAACAAAATGAAAATAAGTATAAAATTTTGGTACAAAAAATAAGTATAATAAGTGGATTTTGGTGCACTTAAAACAATCCCAAGCAAATTCCATTTGTGTTGTCTGCACATACAACTTTTCGTTAATGTGCGTTTTGCACATTCTTATAACTTTGAAGCAAATTGGGACGAGTACATACAAATGCTGAACAGATAGTACGTTGAAACAACAGGAATAAAGCCAGCCCGACACTTTCGCAGCCAGCCGACCACCGCCAGCGTACCTGGGTCGACCCTGCGTCCACAGGCCTCTAAGAACCCAAGATCACGTCGGGTCGCCGCTCTCATCCCGCGTCTCCGCCTCGTGTCGCCGCGATCCCCACCGAAGATGGCTGACCGGGACCTGCCCGTCGGCGGGCGACGCGCACGTCTTCTCCGACACTACCCGGCACCTGCCCAAGTGCCCCTCCCTTCTAATCTCAAGACGCGCACGCATTTCCCTCGCCCATGCCCGATTAATCCAATGCGATTCAAAACAAATCTTCGTCCGCTGGCTTGGATCCAAGTACTAGAAAGTAGTTTGAAACCGAATTTCTTGATGGAAAACCAAGGATTCTTAGTCGAAATCTTGTCCAGAAAACCAGATTCTAGTTGAAAACAAAGGATTCTTAGGCGAAATCTTGTCCCCATGTTGTTAGATCCATCAATTCTTGAAAAATGAAGGGGTTGGTAGTCCAAATCAAAGAATTTCTACTCGAAATAGGAGGGTTTACTTTGTTGCACATCATGAAGATTTATCTGCAAATTAAATTCCTTCGAATTTTATTGTTGTAACTAGTTGATGTGGACATTTGCTGTGTAAGTGAGAGCAGAAACTGAATTGTCTATCTTTGCACATTAGATTTCTTCTAAAATTGGTAATCTATGCTCCTGAAACTGAGCGCAAGTTGAACATGAAATTTTGTGGGTATTTTAGCTACAAGCTGGTTATATCTTGGGAGTTCACTAATTGGTTTGCACGTTCTTACGGGGCTGTGGCTTTAATTTTCCCCCTTTTACAGCTGATAGCACAGTCATGTCTGAGGGCTGTGGCTTTATTTTCCCCCTTTTGCGTTCAACCAGATTCTAGTCGAAACCCTTCTTAGTGCAAAACTCATTCACGGCATGTTAGATCCAACCGTTTTCGAAAACCAAGGAAGTTTGCATAAGAAATTCTGTTTAATTTAGTGAGCTTTTAGTACTAAGGGGCCAATGTTTGGATCCTAGGTTCGTGTTCTCTACATTAGGTGATCTCCTTTTTGGTTATGACATAGGCGCCACTTATGAAGCGAACATATGTGTTTTTATCAGCAGCGTGCTGCTGATATACCCGTGCTACTGCTAACTTTTCCTATATTTTTTATGTAGCATATTGGCGTTGTATTTTTACATCTTTTATACAGTAGTCTCATCATATGATTTGCAAGTTTGGATTAGTAGTACTTTCGATCTACACCATGTTGCTTCCACTTGAATCTAATCCACGTCTCTTTCACCCACTGATATATATAGTAACTCATCATGCTCATATAACAACTCAGCATCATCATCATCATAATAACTCATCATCATTATCATAATAACAAGTCATACTCATCATCATCATCATAGTCATCTAACAACGTCTACTCGTTATCATAATAACAAGTCATACTCATCATCATCATAGTCATAACAAACCCTAGTTAATTGTTCTTAGCACATGATCATCACTAGTAGAAAAAAGGGGCTTTTGTTCGGGCCTGGCCAGCCCATTAGTCCCGGTTCTGCCATGAACCGGGACCAATGGATGCATTCATCCTGGTTCGTGAGCCCGGGGGGCCGGCCGAGGCCTCGTGGGCATTGGTCCCGGTTCGTGCCAGACGAACCGGGACCAATGGGCCTCGCTCCCGGCCCACAAACATAGGTCCCGGTTCTTGGCTCGAACCGGGACAGAAGGCTAGGCTTTAGTCCCGGTTCCAGCCACGAACCGGGACCAATGAGTTTCCTATATATACCCATCGCCGGCGAGCAGAGCACTCCACAGTGCTCTGTTTTTTGCTGGCCGGCGAGGAAGGGCATTTGGGTGCTCTAGCTCACCTCTTATGCATGTGAGGTGTTCGATGAAATGCCCGAGCCACATTAGTTAAGCTTTCTCCTCTCGAAGCTCGACCTGGGAGCTCCATTTTTCCCGAGATTTGTCTAGGTTTAGCAGTCGTCACGCCCTGTCCTCGTCTTCACCCCATCGATCGCCCGTGCCGGTCTCGACGCCGGCACTACCGTGGTGAGCCTCTTGTTCTTATCTTCTTTCTGAAAGAAAAAAAATCTTACTTCAGATAGATACTTGTCTAATTTTCTTACTTTTGACACACATAATTATATATAATGCACGCAGATGAACCGACAATGGATGTACGGTGACAGACACACCTCCGAGTACATTAAGGGCGTGCGTAAATTTCTCGAAGTGGCTGAGGCAAACAAGCAGAATGGTTTTATGTGTTGCCCATGCCCTGATTGTGGGAATACGAGGTCTTACTCTGACAAAGCACGGAGAAACAGGGGTTATGATGGAAGACAACGAAGAAGAAGAGGACGATGACAACTATGTGCCCCCTGAATACAGTGATGCTGCAACGGGGGAAGCTGAAGATCAAGAGGAACCAGACGATGTGCCCGATGATGATCTCCGTCGGGTCATTGTTGATGCAAGGGAAAAGTGTGAAAGTGAAAAGGAGAAGCTGAAGTTTGATCGCATGTTAGAGGATCACAAAAAAGGGTTGTACCCCAATTGTGAAGATGGCAACACAAAGCTCGGTACCGTACTGGAATTGCTGCAGTGGAAGGCAGAGAATGTTGTGCCTGACAAAGAATTTGAGAAGCTACTGAAAATATTGAAGAAGAAGCTTCCAAAGGATAACAAATTGCCCGATAGTACGTACACAACAAAGAAGGTCGTATGCCCTCTAGGATTGGAGGTGGAGAAGATAGATGCATGCCCTAATGACTGCATCCTCTACCGTGGTGCGTACAAGGATTCGAAAGCATGCCCGGTATGCGGTGCATCGCGGTATAAGATTAGACGAGATGGCCCTGGTGATGTTGAGGGCGAGCCCCGCAGGAAGAGGGTTCCTGCGAAGGTGATGTGGTATGCTCCTATAATACCACGGTTGAAAGACTGTTCAAAAACAAAGAGCATGCCAAGTTGATGCGATGGCACAGTGAGGACCGTAAGAAAGACATGAAGTTGAGAGTAGCCGCTGACGGGTCGCAGTGGAGAAAAATCGAGAGAAAGTACTGTGCTCAGTTTGCAGGCGATCCAAGGAATGTATGGTTTGGTTTAAGTGCGGATGGCATTAATCCTTTTGGGGAGCGGAGCAACAATCACAGCACCTGGCCCGTGACTCTATGTATGTATAACCTTCCTCCTTGCATATGCATGAAGCGGAAGTTCATTATGATGCCAATTCTCATCCAAGGCCCTAAGCAACCCGGCAACGACATTGATGTGTACCTAAGGCCATTAGTTGAAGAACTTTTACAGGTGTGGAATGGAAACGGTGTACGTGCATGGGATGGGCACAAAAAGGTGGAATTTAACCTGCATGCGTTGCTGTTTGTAACCATCAACGATTGGCCCGCTCTCAGTAACCTTTCAGGACAGATAAACAAGGGATACCATGCATGCACGCATTGTTTAGCTGACACTGGAAGTATATACCTGGACAGATGCAGGAAGAATGTGTACCTGGGCCATCGTCAATTTCTCCCGACCAACCATCAATGTCGAAAGAAAGGCAAGCATTTCAAAAACGAGGCAGATCACCGGAAGAAGCCCGCCATGCGTACCGGTGATCATGTACTTGATATGGTCTCTGATTTACACGTAATATTTGGAAAGGGTCCCGGCGGACTAGCTGTTCTGAATGACGCTGCGGGACGCGCACCCATGTGGAAGAAGAAATCTATATTTTGGTACATACCCTACTAGAAAGAGCTAGAGGTACACTCTTCAATTGACGTGATGCACGTGACGAAGAACCTTTGCGTGAACTTGTTAGGCTTCTTGGGCGTGTATGGGAAGACAAAAGATACACCTGAGGCACGGGAGGACCTGCAACATTTGCACGAAAAAGACGGCATGCCTCCAAAGCAGTATGAAGGTCCTGCCATCTACGCTCTTACCAAAGAAGAGAAGGAAATATTTTTTGAATGCCTGCTCAGTATGAAGGTCCCGACTGGCTTCTCGTCAAACATAAAGGGAATAATAAATATTCCAGAGAAAAAGTTCCAGAACCTAAAGTCTCATGACTGCCATGTGATTATGACACAACTACTTCCGGTTGCATTGAGGGGGCTTCTACCGAAAAACGTCTGATTAGCCATTGTGAAGCTATGTGCATTCCTCAATGCAATCTCTCATAAGGTGATCGATCCAGATATCATACCAAGGCTAAGGAGTGATGTGGCGCAATGTCTTGTCAGTTTCGAGCTGGTGTTCTCACCATCCTTCTTCAATATCATGACGCACATCCTAGTTCATCTAGTCGACGAGATTGTCATTTTGGGCCCCGTATTTCTACACAATATGTTCCCTTTAAGAGGTTCATGGGAGTCCTAAAGAAATATGTCCGTAACCGTGCTAGGCCAGAAGGAAGCATCTCCATGGGCCATCAAACAGAGGATGTCATTGGGTTTTGTGTTGACTTCATTCCTGGCCTTAAGAAGATAGGTCTCCATAAATCGCGGTATGATGGGAGACTGGCTAGAAAAGGCACGCTAGGAGCGGACTCAATAATATGCAGGGACGGGCATTCTTGGTCTCAAGCACACTACACAGTTCTACAGAACTCTACCTTAGTGACCCCGTATGTCGATGAACACAAGAACAGTCTGCGCTCTAAACATCCGGAGCAGTGTGACGACTGGATTACATGTGAACACATCATGACTTTCAGCAGTTGGTTGGAAACACGTCTCGGAGGTGACAACACTGTTTGTGAGGAGTTGTACTCGATGTCCAGGGGACCATCTTCGACTGTATTGACTTACAAAGGATACGAGATAAATGGGAATACATTTTACACGATCGCCCAAGATCAAAAGAGCACCAACCAAAACAGCAGTGCCCGCTTTGATGCAGCAGCCGAGAGGGGAAAGGACACATATTATGGTTACATAATGGACATATGGGAACTTGACTACGGACATGATTTTAAGGTCCCTTTGTTTAAGTGCAAATGAGTCAATCTGTCAGGAGGCGGGGTACAGGTAGACCCACAGTACGAAATGACAACAGTGGATCTGAACAATCTTGGGTACACTGACGAACCGTTCGTCCTAGCCAATGATGTGGCACATGTTATCTATGTGCAGGACATGTCTACCAAACCGAGAAAAAGAAAAGATAAGGAAGCGAATACATCGTACGATGAGCCAAAGCGCCACATAGTTCTTTCAGGAAAAAGGGACATCGTGGGAGTGGAGGGCAAGATAGACATGTCTGAAGATTATGAAAAGTTTCATGAAATTCCTCTCTTCAAAGTCAAGGCTGACCCAAGCATCCTGATAAATGATGAAGATTATCCATGGTTACGGCGCAATAAGCAAAGAACACAAGCGAAAAAAGTGAAGACTTTCTCTTCACAACTATTATGATGATGTCATGCCAACTTTCAACCTTTTCGTAGTTCATTTGAAATGCATGTTGTAACAGACGAGTTTCTGTATGAAATCTTGATACTTCGAAACAGATTGTCTATTTTGTACATAAAGTGCATCCAGTTTTTGCCGTAACCCTCTCTACTTTCTTGCACATGCTATCTAGGTGAAATGATGATACCATGCCAACTTTCAACCTTTTCAGAGTTCATTTGTAGTGCCTTTCAATTTCAGGGTCTTATAGCTCAAAATAATCAGTAAATGCAAGGAAAATAACAAATGAAGTCAGAAAGGGTTGAAAATTGATTATGTGACTTTGAATGGTGCATTTTGAACACAGAAAAACTATGGAGTTCAAATAAGTTCTAAAAAATGAAATCCCTTTGTAACAGACGAGTTTCCGTATGAAACCCTGATATTTCGAAAGAGATTGTCCGTTTTGTACACAGAGTGCATCCAGTTTTTGCCGTAACCCTCTCTACTTTATTGCACATGCTATGTGGGTGAAATGATGATACCATGCCAACTTTCAACCTTTTCAGAGTTCATTTGTAGTGCTTTTCAATTTCAGGGTCTTATAGCTTAAAATAATCAGTAAATGCATTGAAAATAACAAATGAAGTCAGAAAGGGTTGAAAATTGATGGTGTGACTTTGAATGGTGCATTTTGAACACAGAAAAACTATGGAGTTCGAATAAGTTTCTAAAAAATGAAACCCCTTTGTAACAGATGAGTTTCCGTATGAAACCCTGATATTTCGAAAGAGATTGTCCGTTTTGTACATGAAGTGCATCCGTTTTTGCCGTAACCCTTTATAGTTTCTTGCACATGCTATGTGGATGAAATGATGATACCATGCCAACTTTCAACCTTTTTAGAGTTTATTTGTAGTGCTTTTCAATTTCGGGGTCTTATAGCTCAAAACTAAAATTATCAACGTATTTTCTGTTCAAAACATTATAAGCAACCTCTAATATTATTGAAACTGAAATTATATAAAATTGATGCAACTAAAATTATCAAAGGTTTTTCTGTTTAAAATCATTAAAAGCAAAAAGAATTTTCATAAATAACTTTTTTTGTTAGAAACTTTAATAGCAAAAAGAATTATCATAAAATAAAATAAATAAGTAATTAGAAACAAAATAAAATTAATATGTATTTTGTTGTAAGTAGAAATAAAATAAAATAAATAAAGCAAAAAAGAAAAGAAATAAACTGGGGAAAAAAAAGGCCACGTACTGGGCCACCACGGCCTGAATATGACTAGAAACCCATCCATGGGCCAGAATTCAGGCCCGCAGAAGGCCCAGCAGGCCCACACGCATAGCAGCGCGAGATTAGGCCCAGAGGCCTGCAATTCAGAGGAGTTCAATGGAGATGGCGGGGCAGGGCTTATAAACAGGTCCTGCCGCTCCTCAGCTAGCGAGGTGGAACTAAACATCGATTTGTCTTTAAAATATGTATTTAGACAATGGGTGCATATACACCTATGAGCCAAAGTGAATTTTCGCCTTTTTTTCTTTATTCACCTTTGTGGGACGGGTCCCACATGTCATTTGTACTGTGTTAGTTGACTCCGTCTGTAAATGTAGACCCAATTTAGTCAACAAGTCAATCTATGGGAGGACTGACGCTACAACCGACACATAGGCCAAAATGACACGACACATAGGTAAAATTGATGATGTGGACGTGCAGTCATCCATGTTACAACACCATGACCATCTGGATTGGTCGTAATCAGCTACAAATAAGGCTGTCGACCACTGTTGTCTGCTTATGACCATTTTGAGTAAGGCATTTATGACCTTTTTGACCAAAATCGTCACTATGGTTTATGGTTTCGACTCTCCTAAACAGGCCACGACCAATTGGATCAAAATGGTCATAGATTTATGACGATTTCTTCCAACGATCACTACCAGAAGGTCACAATTGAGCATATTTCTTGTAGTGATCCCACTGCACCAGCCAAATCCCTTTTTAGAAAGATAATTAAACGATATTTCGGGTTGACTTTAAGTCTATCGAGTCTCCACATATATGAGAGGACGAAGAAGCCCGACTGTTGTCGTGGGGGTCGTTTCTCCTTCTTCTCCGCGTGCTAGACCTTTGTTATGCACTAGGGGAAGAAGGAGTAACGACCATCACCGACGGTCGCAAATGTCAGAGAGGAATCAATGAGGGATAGTTCCACCA
>NC_057812.1:22303100-22336101 GCF_018294505.1 Triticum aestivum
GAAAAAATTCCGACTGTTGTCGTGGGGGTCGCTTCTCCTTCGTTCCCATGTGCTAGACATTTTGGTGTAATGCACTCGGGGACAAAGTGAGGAGCGACCATCACCGAGAGTCGAATATATACACCACGTGAGCTAAGAGTTTTTAAGAAAAGACTCGACAGACCGATAGTCAACTCGTGATGAATAATAATGATCTAATTTAGTTTTTGTAGTACATATATTTAATTGTACAAGTTTAATCTTTGAATATATGAACGTATGAAATATCGTCATCAAACGACGAAAGTCTCCCGGGGGAGTGCAGTTGGTGCCACGACGATCGAGGTCTGTGTGACATGCCTCACCTGGACGATGATCGGCGCTTCAGCATTAAGCTCGAGGAGACCTTCGATGTTGAAACAGTACGCAATGACGACAAGCGTTTTTTCGTAATTAAGCATGACTACAACTATTTCAACGTGTAATTTTCATCTTTTACAATTCGAGTAGTTTATCCCATGCCATGCAAGGAGCTATGTCTTGGAGAGGGTGAGTTTTGAAGACCATGAAAGTTTTGAAACAAAGAAAATTCACCTAAGGACTCATCATGATGTGGATTTTAAAGTAAAGCTGTACAATTCTGAGAGCGTAACCCATTTTGGTTGAAAAAATGGGAAGCACTTTGCAAGATGTATGGTTTTGATGAGGGTATGCTTGTCACCATGGATCTTGGTGATCCTGAAATCAAGCAAGACAATGTGGACATTTGGGTCCTTGTTGATACGCCTCCAATTCTACCGCTATGTGAGTTTCTCAAACATAGTTATTAGATAATTTATATTGTTTATTTCAAAATAGTTGACAACTTATTTCCATTGACAGCTTATTTTCATTCTTCAAAGAATGTGCAGGAGATGGTAGACAAAACCCACTACACCGATGGCTCCGAATTAACTTACAAGGATAAAAATCATCTGGTGGGATTTTGTACTGATATTGAGAATTACAATATCTACAATCAAACTCCTCAACATTATGATCAATACGCGACACTAGTGAATGTGTTGAACTATGGTAACTACCATGGAGATACCCTGGTAAGATTTTTTAGGATTACGACATCCGTGCATCTTTTGGATACTTCTAAAACTAGTAAATCATTGCTAACTATGAAGTTATTACTATGTTTTTCAACAGATAATCCCAGAGAATTGTGTGCCTCATTTGATGTATCGGAAAGGTAGCCTTAATGTTTTGAACATACAGCCAGGTCATCCTACGAATCTCAACTGTCCATACCAGATTTCTAAAAGGAATGGAGACATGCAAATCAAAGGATGGAAAAAATGTATGGAGAGTCGTAAGGAGGTTCTTGGAAGCAAAAGGAAGCGAAGCGCAAGAATTGGAGACATGATGATCTCCATTCTCCATAATGGAGAGCCAGGGTCTATATTGTTTTATGCTATTTTACCTTAAAGAGGGTATTTAGGTCCTACCTAATATTGATGATCATGTGCTAAGAACAATTAAGTAGGGTTGGTTCGATGACTATGAGGATGATGATCGTATGACTTGTTATTAATAACGAGTAGAAGTTGTATGATGATGATTAGTAGACTTGTTATTATATATGATGATGCATGATGCGAGCATGAAGAGTTATTATATATCAGCGGGTGAAATGAATATGGATTGGATTGAAGTGAAGGCAACATGCATGTGGTGCATGTCGAAAGTAGTACAATCCAAACTTGATCAAGTTAGGATTAGTATTACTTTCGACATGCACCACATGTTGCCTCACTTCAATCTAAGTCATGTTTAGGCATAGCAGTGGCAGTAGCACGGAAATAAGAGAGGACACATGAGGGAGTCCTAGATTAGGGGGTCTCCGGACAGCCGGACTATCTCTATTGGCCGGACTGTTAGACTATGAAGATACAAGATTGAAGACTTCGTCTCGTGTCCGGATGAGACTCCACTTGGCGTGGAAGTCAAGCTAGGCAATACAGATATGTGTATCTCCTCCTTTGTAACCGACCTTGTGTAACTCTAACCTCTCCGGTGTCTATATAAACCGGAGGGTTTTAGTCCGTAGGACACAACAACTACAACATACAATCATACCATAGGCTAGCTTCTAGGGTTTAGACTCTCCGATCTCGTGGTAGATCTACTCTTGTACTACCCATATCATCAATATTAATCAAGCAGGACGTAGGGTTTTACCTCCATCAAGAGGGCCCGAACCTGGGTAAAACATTGTGTCCCCTGCCTCCTATTACCATCCGCCTTAGACGCACAGTTCGGGACCCCCTACCCGAGATCCGCCGGTTTTGACACCGACATTGGTGCTTTCATTGAGAGTTCCTCTGTGTCGTCGCTGTTAGGCTTGATGGCTCCTACTATCATCAATAGCGATGCGATGCAGTCTAGGGTGAGACTTTTCTCCCCGGACAGGTCTTCGTGTTCGGCGGCTTTGCACTGCGGGCCAATTCGCTTGGCCATCTGGAGCAGATTGAAAGTTACGCCCTGGCCACCAGGTCAGGTTTGGAAGCTTAAACTACACGGCCAATATCCGTGGAGACTTGATCTTCGACGGATTCGAGCCTCTGCCTTGTGCGTCACGCGGTCACGATGAGTACGATTTAGCTCTACCATCGGACAGTGTTCAGGAGATCGCACAGGCAGCCGCTCCGACCCTCAATTCGGAGCCAGTTGCGCCGTCCATGGACGGGTGGATGGACACCGCCACGGAGGCCTTACCCTCAGCGACGATCGAGCCAAACATCGACCTTACCTTACACGAGAGCCGTGTTGTTGAACTGTCGGATCCTTCTCCGGCCACGGACTCCGAGCCGCCTGCGCCTATTCCTATCGAATCCGATTGGGCGCCTATCATGGAGTCTACCTCCGCGGATATTTTTCAACACTCGCCCTTTGGAGACATACTGAACTCATTAAGGTCTCCCTCCTTGTCAGGAGGATCCTGGCCGAACTATGTCCGGGAGGACTGGGATGCGGACGACGAAGAAATTCGTGGCCCACCCACCACCCACTTAGTAGCCACTGTCGATGACTTAACCGACATGCTTGACTTTGACTCCAAAGACATCAACGATATGGACGATGATGCGGGAGACGAAGAGGAACCATTGCCCACAGGGCACTGGACAGCCACCTCATCATACGATATATACATGGTGGATACACCCAAAGAAGGCAATGGCGACGAGATAGCGGAGGATGACCCCTCCAAGAAGCAACCCAAGCACCGACGTCAGCGAAGCCGCTCTAAGTCCCGCCAAAGCAAAAGTGGTGATACCGGCACAGGAGATAATAACACTCCGAATAGTGCCGAAGACAAAACAATCCCCTACAGCAAGATTTAGAGCAGGAGGATGGAGGAGCCAGCCCTCCTGAGAGAGCGGCAGATAGAGAGGCGGAGGATGATGAAGGAAATATGCCCTAGAGGCAATAATAATTTATTATTTATTTCCTTATATCATGATAAATGTTTATTATTCATGCTAGAATTGTATTAACCGGAAACATAATACATGTGTGAATACATAGACAAACATAGTGTCACTAGTATGCCTCTACTTGACTAGCTCGTTAATCAAAGATGGTTATGTTTCCTAACCATGGACAAAGAGTTGTTATTTGATTAATGGGATCACATCATTAGGTGAATGATCTGATTGACATGACCCATTCCATTAGCTTAGCACCCGATCGTTTAGTATGTTGCTATTGCTTTCTTCATGACTTATACATGTTCCTATGACTATGAGATTATGCAACTCCCGTTTGCCAGAGGAACACTTTGTGTGCTACCAAACGTCACATTGTAACTAGGTGATTATAAAGGTGCTCTACAGGTGTCTCCAAAGGTACATGTTGGGTTGGCGTATTTCGAGATTAGGATTTGTCACTCCGATTGTCGGAGAGGTATCTCTGGGCCCTCTCGGTAATGCACATCACATAAGCCTTGCAAGCATTGCAACTAATGAGTTAGTTGTGAGATGATGTATTACGAAACGAGTAAAGAGACTTGCCGGTAACGAGATTGAACTAGGTATTGAGATACCGATGATCGAATCTCGGGCAAGTAACATACCGATGACAAAGGGAACAACGTATGTTTTTAGGCGGTCTGACCGATAAAGATCTTCGTAGAATATGTAGGAACCAATATGAGCATCCAGGTTCCGCTATTGGTTATTGACCGGAGACGTGTCTCGGTCATGTCTACATTGTTCTTGAACCGTAGGGTCCGCACGCTTAACGTTACGATGACAGTTTCATTATGAGTTTATGTATTTTGATGTACCGAAGGTTGTTCGGAGTCCCGGATGTGATCATGGACATGACGAGGAGTCTCGAAATGGTCGAGACATAAAGATCGATATATTGGAAGCCTATATTTGGATATCGGAACCGTTCCGGGTGAAATCGGGATTTTACCGGAGTACCGGGGGGTTACCGGAACCCCCCCGGGGGTTATTGGGCCTACATGGGCCCTAAGGGAGAAGAGGAAAGGAGGCAAGAGGTGGTCGCGCGCCCCTCCCCTCCCTAGTTCGAATAGGACAAGGAGAGGGGGGGGCGCCCTCCCCCCTTTCCTTTCCCTCTTCCTCCTCTTTCCCACTTCTCCTTATCCAACTAGGAAAGACGGGAGTCCCCTTGGCGCGCCCTCCTTGGCCGGCCGGCCCCTTCCCTTGGCTCCTTTATATACGGGGGCAGGGGGCACCCTAGGACACACAAGTTGATCTTCGTGATCGTTCCTTAGCCATGTGCGGTGCCCCCCTCCACCATATTCCACCTCGGTCATATTGTAGCGGTGCTTAGGCGAAGCCCTGCGACGGTTGAACATCAAGATCGTCACCACGCCTTCGTGCTGACGGAACTCCTCACCGAAGCTTTGCTGGATCGGAGCTCGGGGAGCGTCATCGAGCTGAAGGTGTGCCAAGAACTCGGAGGTGCCGGAGTAACGGTGCTTGGATCGGTTGGACCGGGAAGACGTACGACTACTTCCTCTACGTTGCATCAACGCTTCCGCTTCGGTCTACGAGGGTACGTAGACAACACTCTCCCCTCTTGTTGCTATGCATCACCATGATCTTGCATGTGCGTAGGAAAATTTTGAAATTACTACGTTCCCCAACAGTGGCATCCGAGCCTAGGTTTTATGGTTTGATGTTATATGCACGAGTAGAAAACAAGTGAGTTGTGGGCGATATAAGTCATACTGCTTACGAGCATGTCATACTTTGGTTCGGCGGTATTGTTGGATGAAGCGGCCCGGACCGACATTATGCGTACGCTTACGCGAGACTGGTTCTACCGCCGTGCTTTGCACACAGGTGGCTGGCGGGTGTCAGTTTCTCCAACTTTAGCTGAACCGAGTGTGGCTACGCCCAGTCCTTGCGAAGGTTAAAACAGCACCAACTTGACAAACTATCGTTGTGGTTTTGATGCGTAGGTAAGATTGGTTCTTGCTTAAGCCCGTAGCAGCCACGTAAAACTTACAACAAACAAAGTAGAGGACGTCTAACTTGTTTTTGCAGGGCATGTTGTGATGTGATATGGTCAAGGCATGATGCTAAATTTTATTGTATGAGATGATCATGTTTTGTAACCAAGTTATCGGCAACTGGCAGGAGCCATATGGTTGTCGCTTTATTGTATGCAATGCAATCGCCCTGTAATGCTTTACTTTATCACTAAGTGGTAGCGATAGTCGTAGAAGCATAAGATTGGCGAGACGACAATGATGCTACGATGGAGATCAAGGTGTCGTGCCGGTGACGATGGTGATCATGACGGTGCTTCGGAGATGGAGATCACAAGCACAAAATGATGATGGCCATATCATATCACTTATATTGATTGCAGGTGATGTTTATCTTTTATGCATCTTATCTTGCTTTGATTGATGGTAGCATTATAAGATGATCTCTCACTAAATTTCAAGATAAAAAGTGTTCTCCCTGAGTATGCACCGTTGCCAAAGTTCGTCGTGCCCAGACACCACGTGATGATCGGGTGTGATAAGCTCTACGTCCATCTACAACGGGTGCAAGCCAGTTTTGCACACGCAGAATACTCAGGTTAAACTTGACGAGCCTAGCATATGCAGATATGGCCTCGAAACACTAAGACCGAAAGGTCGAGCGTGAATCATATAGTAGATATGATCAACATAGCGATGTTCACCATTGAAAACTACTCCATTTCACGTGATGATCGGTTATGGTTTAGTTGATTTGGATCACGTGATCACTTAGATGATTAGAGGGATGCCTATCTAAGTGGGAGTTCTTAAGTAATATGATTAATTGAACTTAAATTTCTCATGAACTTAGTCCCTGATAGTATCTTGCTTGTTTATGTTGATTGTAGATAGATGGCCAGTGTTGTTGTTCCGTTGAATTTTAATGCGTTCCTTGAGAAAGCAAAGTTGAAAGATGATGGTAGCAATTACACGGACTGGGTCCGTAACTTGAGGATTATCCTCATTGCTGCACAGAAGAGTTACGTCCTGGAAGCACCACTGGGTGCCAGGCCTGCTGCTGATGCAACTGACGACGTTAAGAACGTCTGGCAGAGCAAAGCTAATGACTACTCGATAGTTCAAAGTGCCATGCTTTACGGCTTAGAACCGGGACTTCAACGATGTTTTGAACGTCATGGGGCATATGAGATGTTCCAGGAGTTGAAGTTAATATTCCAGCAGAATGCCCGGATTGAGAGATATGAAGTCTCCAATAAATTCTATAGCTGCAAGATGGAGGAGAATAGTTCTGTCAGTGAGCATATACTCAAGATGTCTGGGTATTGTAATCACTTGATTCAACTGGGAGTTAATCTTCCGGATGATAGCGTCATTGACAGAATTCTCCAATCACTTCCACCAAGCTACAAGAGCTTCGTGATGAACTATAATATGCAAGGGATGGATAAGACAATTCCCGAGCTCTTCGCAATGTTAAAGGCTGCGGAGGTAGAAATCAAGAAGGAGCATCAAGTGTTGATGGTCAACAAGACCACTAGTTTCAAGAAAAAGGGCAAAGGGAAGAAGAAGGGGAACTTCAAGAAGAACAGCAAGCAAGTTGCTGCTCAGGAGAAGAAACCCAAGTCTGGACCTAAGCCTGAAACTGAGTGCTTCTACTGCAAGCAGACTGGTCACTGGAAGCGGAACTGCCCCAAGTATTTGGCGGATAAGAAGGATGGCAAGGTGAACAAAGGTATATGTGATATACATGTTATTGATGTGTACCTTACTAGAGCTCGTAGTAGCACCTGGGTATTTGATACTGGTTCTGTTGCTAATATTTGCAACTCAAAACAGGGACTATGGATTAAGCGAACACTGGCAAAGGACGAGGTGACGATGCGCGTGGGAAATGGTTCCAAAGTCGATGTGATCGCGGTCGGCACGCTACCTCTACATCTACCTTCGGGATTAGTATTAGACCTAAATAATTATTATTTGGTGCCAGCGTTGAGCATGAACATTATATTTGTATCTTGTTTGATGCGAGACGGTTATTCATTTAAATCAGAGAATAATGATTGTTCTATTTATATGAGTAATATCTTTTATGGTCATGCACCCTTGAAGAGTGGTCTATTTTTGATGAATCTCGATAGTAGTGATACACATATTCATAATGTTGAAGCCAAAAGATGCAGAGTTGATAATGATAGTGCAACTTATTTGTGGCACTGTCGTTTAGGTCATATCGGTGTAAAGCGCATGAAGAAACTCCATACTGATGGACTTTTGGAACCACTTGATTATGAATCACTTGGTACTTGCGAACCGTGCCTCATGGGCAAGATGACTAAAACGCCGTTCTCTGGTACTATGGAGAGAGCAACAGATTTGTTGGAAATCATACATACAGATGTATGTGGTCCGATGAATGTTGAGGCTCGTGGCGGATATCGTTATTTTCTCACCTTCACAGATGATTTAAGCAGATATGGGTATATCTACTTAATGAAGCATAAGTCTGAAACATTTGAAAAGTTCAAAGAATTTCAGAGTGAAGTTGAAAATCATCGTAACAAGAAAAAAAGTTTCTACGATCTGATCGTGGAGGAGAATATTTGAGTTACGAGTTTGGTCTATATTTGAAACAATGCGGAATAGTTTCGCAGCTCACGCCACCCGGAACACCACAACGTAATGGTGTGTCCGAACGTCGTAATTGTACTTTACTTGATATGGTGCGGTCTATGATGTCTCTTACAGATTTACCGCTATCGTTTTGGGGTTATGCTTTAGTGACGGCCGCATTCACGTTAAATAGGGCACCATCAAAATCCGTTGAGACGACGCCTTATGAACTATGGTTTGGCAAGAAACCAAAGTTGCCGTTTCTTAAAGTTTGGGGCTGTGATGCTTATGTGAAAAAGCTTCAACCTGATAAGCTCGAACCCAAATCGGAGAAATGTGTCTTCATAGGATACCCAAAGGAGACTGTTGGGTACATGTTCTATCACAGATCCGAAGGCAAGACATTCGTTGCTAAAAATGGATCCTTTCTAGAGAAGGAGTTTCTCTCGAAAGAAGTGAGTGGGAGGAAAGTAGAACTTGATGAGGTAATTGTACCTGCTCCCTTATTGGAAAGTAGTACATCACAGAAACCGGTTTCTGTGACACCTAAACCAATTAGTGAGGAAGTTAATGATGATGATCATAGAACTTCAGATCAAGTTGCTACTGAACCTCGTAGATCAAACAGAGTAAGATCCGCACCAGAGTGGTACGGTAATCCTGTTCTGGAAGTCATGCTACTAGATCATGATGAACCTACGAACTATGAAGAAGCGATGGTGAGCCCAGATTCCGCGAAATGGCTTGAAGCCATGAAATCTGAGATGGGATCCATGTATGAGAACAAAGTGTGGACTTTGGTTGACTTGCCCGATGATCGGCAAGCAATTGAGAATAAATGGATCTTCAAGAAGAAGACTGACGCTGACGGTAATGTTACTGTCTACAAAGCTCGACTTGTTGCAAAAGGTTTTCGACAAGTTCAAGGGAATGACTACGATGAGACCTTCTCACCCGTAGCGATGCTTAAGTCTGTCCGAATCATGTTATCAATTGCCGCATTTTATGATTATGAAATTTGGCAAATGGATGTCAAAACTGCATTCCTGAATGGATTTCTGGAAGAAGAGTTGTATATGATGCAACCAGAAGGTTTTGTCGATTCAAAGGGATCTAACAAAGTGTGCAAGCTCCAGTGATCCATTTATGGACTGGTGCAAGCCTCTCGGAGTTGGAATAAACGCTTTGATAGTGTGATCAAAGCATTTGGTTTTATACAAACTTTTGGAGAAGCCTGTATTTACAAGAAAGTGAGTGGGAGCTCTGTAGCATTTCTGATATTATATGTGGATGACATATTACTAATTGGAAATGATATAGAATTTCTGGATAGCATAAAGGGATACTTGAATAAGAGTTTTTCAATGAAAGACCTTCATGAAGCTGCTTACATATTAGGCATTAAGATCTATAGAGATAGATCAAGACGCTTAATTGGACTTTCACAAAGCACATACCTTGACAAAGTTTTGAAGAAGTTCAAAATGGATCAAGCAAAGAAAGGGTTCTTGCCCGTGTTACAAGGTGTGAAGTTGAGTAAGACTCAATGTCCGACCACTGCAGAAGATAGAGAGAAAATGAAAGATGTTCCCTATGCTTCAGCCATAGGCTCTATCATGTATGCAATGCTGTGTACCAGACCTGATGTGTGCCTTGCTATAAGTCTAGCAGTGAGGTACCAAAGTAATCCAGGAGTGGATCACTGGACAGCGGTCAAGAACATCCTGAAATACCTGAAAAGGACTAAGGATATGTTTCTCGTTTATGGAGGTGACAAAGAGCTCATCGTAAATGGTTACGTTGATGCAAGCTTTGACACTGATCCGGACGATTCTAAATCGCAAACCGGATACGTGTTTACATTAAATGGTGGAGCTGTCAGTTGGTGCAGTTCTAAACAAAGCCTCGTGGCGGGATCTACATGTGAAGCGGAATACCTAGCTGCTTCGGAAGTAGCAAATGAAGGAGTCTAGATCAAGGAGTTCATATCCGATCTAGGTGTCATACCTAGTGCATCGGGTCCAATGAAAATCTTTTGTGACAATACTGGTGCAATTGCCTTGGCAAAGGAATCCAGATTTCACAAGAGAACCAAGCACATCAAGAGACGCTTCAATTCCATCCGGGATCTAGTCCAGGTGGGAGACATAGAGATTTGCAAGATACATACGGATCTGAATGTAGCAGACCCGTTGACTAAGCCTCTTCCACGAGCAAAACATGATCAGCACCAAGGCTCCATGGGTGTTAGAATCATTACTGTATAATCTAGATTATTGACTCTGGTGCAAGTGGGAGACTGAAGGAAATATGCCCTAGAGGCAATAATAAAGTTATTATTTATTTCCTTATATCATGATAAATGTTTATTATTCATGCTAGAATTGTATTAACCGGAAACATAATACATGTGTGAATACATAGACAAACAGAGTGTCACTAGTATGCCTCTACTTGACTAGCTCGTTAATCAAAGATGGTTACGTTTCCTAACCATAGACAAAGAGTTGTTATTTGATTAACGGGATCACATCATTAGGTGAATGATCTGATTGCCATGACCCATTCCATTAGCTTAGCACCCGATCGTTTAGTATGTTGCTATTGCTTTCTTCATGACTTATACATGTTCCTATGACTATGAGATTATGCAACTCCCGTTTGCCGGAGGAACACTTTGTGTGCTACCAAACGTCACAACGTAACTGGGTGATTATAAAGGTGCTCTACAGGTGTCTCCAAAGGTACATGTTGGGTTGGTGTATTTCGAGATTAGGATTTGTCACTCCGATTGTCGGAGAGGTATCTCTGGGCCCTCTCGGTAATGCACATCACATAAGCCTTGCAAGCATTGCAACTAATGAGTTAGTTGTGAGATGATGTATTATGGAACGAGTAAAGAGACTTGCCGGTAACGAGATTGAACTAGGTATTGAGATACCGACGATCGAATCTCGGGCAAGTAACATACCGATGACAAAGGGAACAACGTATGTTGTTATGCGGTCTGACCGATAAAGATCTTCATAGAATATGTAGGAACCAATATGAGCATCCAGGTTCTGCTATTGGTTATTGACCGGAGACATGTCTCGGTCATGTCTACATTGTTCTCAAACCATAGGGTCCGCACGCTTAATGTTACGATGACAGTTTCATTATGAGTTTATGTATTTTGATGTACCGAAGGTTGTTCGGAGTCCCGGATGTGATCATGGACATGACGAGGAGTCTCGAAATGGTCGAGACATAAAAATCGATATATTGAAAGCCTATATTTGGATATCAGAATCGTTCCGGGTGAAATCGGGATTTTACCGGAGTACCGGGGGGTTACCGGAACCCCCGGGGGTTATTGGGCCTACATGGGCCCTAAGGGAGAAGAGGAAAGGAGGCAAGAGGTGGCTGCGCGCCCCTCCCCTCCCTAGTCCGAATAGGACAAGGAGAGGGGGGCGGCGCCCCCCCCCTTTCCTTTCCCTCTTCCTCCTCTTTCCCACTTCTCCTTCTCCAACTAGGAAAGAAGGGAGTCCTACTCCCGGTGGGAGTAGGACTCCCCCTTGGCGCGCCCTCCTTGGCCGACCGCTCCCTCCCCTTGGCTCCTTTATATACGGGGCAGGGGGCACCCTAGGACACACAAGTTGATCTTCGTGATCGTTCCTTAGCCGTGTGCGGTGCCCCCCTCCACCATATTCCACCTCGGTCATATTGTAGCGGTGCTTAGGCGAAGCCCTGCGACGGTTGAACATCAAGATCGTCACCACGCCGTCGTGCTGACGGAACTTCTCCCCGAAGCTTTGCTGGATCGGAGCCCGGGGAGCGTCATCGAGCTGAACATGTGCCAAGAACTCGGAGGTGCCGGAGTAACGGTGCTTAGATTGGTTGGACCGAGAAGACGTACGACTACTTCCTCTACGTTGCGTCAACACTTCCGCTTTGGCCTACGAGGGTACGTAGACAACACTCTCCCCTCTCGTTGCTATGCATCACCATGATCTTGCGTGTGCGTAGGAAAATTTTGAAATTACTACGTTCCCCAACAGATGATAATTACATGCCCCCCTCCAAAGACGAGGCAAGCCTCGGCGATGACGAATTCGCCGTGCCAGAGGATCCCGTCGAACAAGAGCGCTTCAAATGCTGGCTTATAGCCACGGAAAACAGCCTTAAGAAAAAGCAGCAGCAGCTTCAAGTTGATCAAGATCTGCTAGCTGACAGATGGACTGAAGTCCTTGCGGCCGAGGAACATAAACTCGAGCTCCCCACCAAGAGTTACCCAAAATGCAGGTTTCTACCCCGACTGAAGGAAGAAGCGTATGACGCGGCTGATCGGCCACCTCGTGGCCACGATAGAGAGGCATTCCAGCCAAAAACTCAGCCTGCACCCCGACGGGATCACATCATTTGGAGCATGATGCGATTGACTTGACCCATTCCGTTAGCTTAGCACTTGATCGTTTAGTTTGTTGCTATTGCTTTCTTCATAACTTATACATGTTCCTGTAAGTGCATCTAGTGCCACCCCTAGTTGGTTTTGGAGTATTGACGACAAACCTAGTTGAGGGACTAATGTGTTTGTGAGAATTGCAGGATAACACAGGTACAAGTCCCTCATTAATTCGGTTTTACTACCAGAGATGACCCCTAAAAATGTATGAAGACATTGAAGTCAAAGGTAGTATATGAAGATATTCACATTGAAGACTATGACAAGAGAAGACACGATATGAAGCCTATGGAGCTCGAAGACTTAGATCTTTCGTAGTTCTTTTTCTTTTGTGTTGAGTCATAGGAACCACCGTACTGTTAAGTGGGGTCCAAGAGAACTAGTCAGAATGACTGAAGTGATGCCTAAACCAAAACCTATGTCTTCTAGTGAAGACTACAGAGCGAATCTTGTCCAGAGTCGGACAAGTCAGCTTTGCTTGTAGCCCAAGTAAAGTTGCCGTGTGAGTTTGAAATCTGACTGTTGGGACACGTGTCAGTTCCTTAGTGACCCAGGGTCATTTCGGACAAATCAGGTCGGGTTGCCAAGTGGCTATAAATAGCCCACACCCTACAACCATAAACGGTTGGCTGCTCAGATTGAAAGTACGGCTTTTGTCGTTTGAGAGCAACCCACCTCGAAGCCTTTGAGAGAGAATTCCTCGCGAGGATAAAGCCCTAACCACCAGAGCCAGAGAGAATTGGGCATCACTTAAGTCTTCTTGTCTGCGTGATCTGAAGACTTATTACACTTGAGGACTGTGCATCCTCCAACCGGTTAGGCGTCGCGTTCTGAGCATCCAAGAGACATTGTGGATTGCCGATGAACGAAGTCTGTGAAGGTTTGGGAGTCTACCTTGAAGACTTACCAGAGTGATTGGGCGAGGTCTATGTGACCTTAGCTCAAGGAGAATACGGTGAGGACTGGGTGTCCTGAGCTGCGTGTTCGGGACTGGGTGTCCGGGACTGTGTGTCCTAAGGTTTAAATACCTAGCCGCTCCAATCAGACGTACAGTTGTCACAGCAACTGGAACTAGTCCAACAAATCATTGTCTTCAACGAGTCACTGGTTTCATCTTCACTTCCCTTTACTTACTGTTACTCCTTGTGAAGTCATTGTATGTTTGCACTATCATTTGTCTTCACTGAGTGACTGCATGTTCTGTTTGGCTTCACAATATCTTCCTACCTGATCCTTACTACCTAGCTACTATTAGTCTTTGTGCTTTCACTTCTTTGAATACTTGACTATGGTTTGCCTAGTGTAGTCTACCTTCCGCTGCATGGTAATAGGTTTAATTTCATCGTTTGTCTTCAAAACTTCCATGTTCTGAAGACTTTCATAAAAATCGCCTATTCACCCCCCCTCTAGTCGATATAACGCACTTTCAATTGGTATCAGAGCAAGGTGCTCCCTTGTTCTTTGTGATTCGGTTTAACCACCTGGAGTTTTGGCTATGTCGACTGCAGGGATAATTAAAGTCTCCGCTACGTGCCCCGTCTTCGATGGAACTGAATATCCCTACTGGAAGAATAAGATGCGCATGCATCTTGAAGCCATTGACGTCGACCTATGGTATGTCGTCGAGAACGGCGTTCCCAAGGCTAGAGAAGGTGTCACTGCTGCTGATGTCAAGAAATTCGTTCAACTGGACTCTACTGCCAAGAATATCATCTATGGTCATCTGACCAAAGGACAGTATGGCCGTGTGAGTGCTTTGAAGACATCCAAGCTGGTCTGGGACTGGCTCTCCAAGGTCAATGAAGGCATCTCAACCCAGAGAGATCAGAGAATCAGTGTCCTTCGCAACCTCTTCAACCGCTTCAAGCGAAATGACAATGAGAATGTCCAGCACACATTTGACCGACTCACTGACATCACAAATGAGCTTCAAACCCTCGGCGCCACTGAGATTACCAAACATGAAGTCGTTAAGACGCTGCTGAGATCACTTGATAGTTCGTTTGACATCCTGGCCCTGATGATTCAAGAACGTCCTGATTTCAAGACACTCGATCCGTCAGACATACTTGAGAGGCTCAACACACATGAGTTTCAGCTTTCGGAGAAAAGAGATATCTACGGTCCAAACTATGGGCAAACTCGTGCCTTGAAGGCAAAAGTTGTCTCCTCATCTAAAGAAGAATCTGACAGCAGTTCTAATGATCCTGAAGACATTGGAAGGGAACTTGCTATGCTTGTCAAGAAGTTCCAAAAATTCACCAAGAAGAAAGGCTTCAGAAAGTCTTCCCAATCAAGTTCAAGGAATGATGAAGCTCCTTCTCATGACTACAAGAAGAAAACATGTCACAAGTGCAAGAAACTTGGCCACTTCATCTCTGAGTGTCCACAGTGGGACAATGAGAACAAAAAGAAGAAGAAGAGCAAGGAATATGACTCTGACGACAAGAAGAAGAAGAAGAAGAAATACTCAAAGCCTTCTTCCAAGTCTTCCTCAAAGTCTTCATCACACAAGAAGAGCTCATCTGGCAAGGCACGTGCGTTTGTTGGCAAGGAAATGGATTCAGAGGAGGAGTCTGCTTCTGAGGAGGCAGAGGTGGAGTCTGAGGAGGAATCCGACTCAGGCGTCGCAAGTCTGGCTACAGCATACGTTGCCAAGTCCATCTTCAACACTGAAGACAATGACTTCATCACCGACACCGATGCAAATGACAAGGACTACTCCGCTTCTACCTACTGCTTCATGGCACGCGGTGCCAAGGTAAACGCACGCACCACTCACTATCAAACATCTAGTGACGATGACTCTGATTGTGGTTCAAAACCTAGCTACAAAACACTTGCTAAAATTGCAACTGAACAACAGAAAGCCATGGAACATATTCAAAAACTGTTAGACAGAAGCGATGATCTGTTAGGTGCTGAAATGACTCGATCTGAATCCTTAATTGAAGATATAAAAAATCTTCACGTTAAGTATCAGGAACTTGAAAGTCGTCATGAAACTCTCTCAACAACTCATGAAAAGCTTTCCTATGATTATCTTCAAAGGAAGCAAGATCTTGAGAAATTGAGAGCAGTTCATGAAGATCTTCAAACGGAAAACGAGTCACTTCGCGCCAAACAGATCAGTCCCGCTCAGGAAGGATTTGAACCACCATGTCTTAAATGCATTGAGCGTGACAATGCTACTTCTGTTGCTAAAAGTTCTACTGCTACTGCTGTTGCAATATCTTCAACTGTTGATGTGGTAACTAACCCCTCTGCTGAGGATACCACCGCTATTGCTGATGAGAATGCTAGGTTGAAGACATTGCTTGAAACAGGGATGTACAAAAATCTTAAAGGGCATCATATGTTGGAAATATGCCCTAGAGGCAATAATAAATTAGTTATTATTATATTTCCTTGTTCATGATAATCGTTTATTATCCATGCTAGAATTGTATTGATAGGAAACTCAGATACATGTGTGGATACATAGACAACACCATGTCCCTAGTAAGCCTCTAGTTGACTAGCTCGTTGATCAATAGATGGTTACGGTTTCCTAACCATGGACATTGGATGTCATTGATAACGGGATCACATCATTAGGAGAATGATGTGATGGACAAGACCCAATTCTAAGCCTAGCATAAGATCATGTAGTTCGTATGCTAAAGCTTTTCTAATGTCAAGTATCATTTCCTTAGACCATGAGATTGTGCAACTCCCGGATACCGTAGGAGTGCTTTGGGTGTGCCAAACATCACATAGTAACTAAGTGGCTATAAAGGTACGCTACAGGTATCTCCGAGAGTGTCTGTTGGGTTGGCACGAATCGAGACTGGGATTTGTCACTCCGTGTAAACGGAGAGGTATCTCTGGGCCCACTCGGTAGGACATCATCATAATGTGCACAATGTGATCAAGGAGTTGATCACGGGATGATGTGTTACGGAACGAGTAAAGAGACTTGCCGGTAACGAGATTGACCAAGGTATCGGGATACCGATGATCGAATCTCGGGCAAGTATCGTACCGCTAGACAAAGGGAAATGTATACGGGATTGATTAAGTCCTTGACATCGTGGTTCATCCGATGAGATCGTCGTGGAACATGTGGGAGCCAACATGGGTATCCAGATCCCGCTGTTGGTTATTGACCGGAAAGTCATCTCGGTCATGTCTGCATGTCTCCCGAACCCGTAGGGTCTACACACTTAAGGTTCGGTGACGCTAGGGTTATAGAGATATTAGTATGCAGTAACCCGAAAGTTGTTCAGAGTCCCGGATGAGATCCCGGACGTCACGAGGAGTTCCAGAATGGTCCGGAGGTAAAGAATTATATATAGGAAGTGCTATTTCGGCCATCGGGACAAGTTTCGGGGTCACCGGTATTGTACCAGGACCACTGGAAGGGTCCCGGGGGTCCACCGGGTGGGGCCACCTGCCCGGGGGGCCACATGGGCTGTAGGGGGTGCGTCTTGTCCTACATGGGCCAAGGGCACCAGCCCCTAGAGGCCCATGCGCCAAAGGGACAAGAGGAGGGGAGAGTCCTAAAGGGGGAAGACACCTCCGAGGTGCCTTGGGGAGGATGGACTCCTCCCCCCCTTGGCCGCACCCTTCCTTGGAGGAAGGGGCAAGGCTGCACCCTCCCCCTCTCCCTTGGCCCTATATATAGTGGGGGGAAGGGAGGGCAACCATACCTAAGCCTTGGCGCCTCCCTCTCCCTCCCATGACACATCTCCCTCCTCCCCAGCGCTTGGCGAAGCCCTGTTGGAATCCCGCTACTTCCACCACCACGCCGTCGTGTTGTTGGATCTCCATCAACCTCTCCTCCCCCCTTGCTGGATCAAGAAGGAGGAGACGTCGCTGCTCCGTACGTGTGTTGAACGCGGAGGTGCCGTCCGTTCGGCGCTAGGATCATCGGTGATTTGGATCACGACGAGTACGACTCCATCAACCCCGTTCTCTTGAACGCTTCCGTGCGCGATCTACAAGGGTATGTAGATCCACTCCTCCCTCGTTGCTAGATGACTCCATAGATAGATCTTGGTGACACATAGGAAAATTTTGAATTATTGCTACGTTCCCCAACAGTGGCATCATGAGCTAGGTCTATGCGTAGTTTCTATGCACGAGTAGAACACAAAGTAGTTGTGGGCGTTGATTTTGTTCAATATGCTTGCCGTTACTAGTCTTATCTTGATTCAGCGGCATCGTGGGATGAAGCGGCCTGGACCGACCTTACACGTACTCTTACGTGAGACTAGTTCCACCGACTGACATGCACTAGTTGCATAAGGTGGCTAGCGGGTGTCTGTCTCTCCCACTTTAGTCGGATCGGATTCGATGAAGAGGGTCCTTATGAAGGGTAAATAGCAATTGGCATATCACGTTGTGGTTCTTGCGTAGGTAAGAAACGTTCTTGCTAGAAACCCATAGCAGCCACGTAAAACATGCAAACAACAATTAGAGGACGTCTAACTTGTTTTTGCGGGGTATGCTATGTGATGTGATATGGCCAAAGGATGTGATGAATGATATATGTGATGTATGAGATTGATCATGGTCTTGTAATAGGAATCACGGCTTGCATGTCGATGAGTATGACAACCGGCAGGAGCCATAGGAGTTGTCTTTATTTATTTATGACCTGCGTGTCAACATAAATGTCATGTAATTACTTTACTTTATTGCTAACCGTTAGCTGTAGAAGTAGAAGTAATAGTTGGCGAGACAACTTCATGAAGACACGATGATGGAGATCATGATGATGGAGATCATGGTGTCATGCCGGTGACGATGATGATCATGGAGCCCCGAAGATGGAGATCAAAAGGAGCAATATGATATTGGCCATATCATGTCACTATTTGATTGCATGTGATGTTTATCATGTTTATACATCTTATTTGCTTAGAATGACGGCGGTAGTAAATAAGATGATCCCTCATAATAATTTCAAGAAAGTGTTTCCCTAACTGTGCACCGTTGCGACAGTTCGTTGTTTCAAAGCACCACGTGATGATCAGGTGTTTGATTCAGACGTTCACATACAACGGGTGTAAGACAGATTTACACATGCAAACACTTAGGTTGACTTGACGAGCCTAGCATGTACAGACATGGCCTCGGAACATAGAAGACCGAAAGGTCGAGCATGAGTCATTTAGAAGATACGATCAACATGAAGATGTTCACCGATGTTGACTGGACCGTCTCACGTGATGATCGGACACGGCCTAGTTGACTCGGATCATGTAATCACTTAGATGACTAGAGGGATGTCTATCTGAGTGGGAGTTCACAAGATGAACTTAATTATCCTGAACATAGTCAAAAGGTCTTCGCAAATTATGTCGTAGCTCGCGCTTCAGTTCTACTGTTTAGATATGTTCCTAGAGAAAATTTAGTTGAAAGTTGATAGTAGCAATTATGCAGGCTAGGTCCGTAAACTGAGGATTGTCCTCATTGCTTCATAGAAGGCTTATGTCCTTAATGCACCGCTCGGTGTGCTGAACCTCGAACGTTGTCTGTGGATGTTGCGAACATCTGACATACACATTTTCACAACTACGTGATAGTTCAGTTAAACGGTTTAGAGTTGAGGCACCGAAGACGATTTGAAACATCGTGAAACATATGAGATGTTTCGAGGGCTGAAATTGGGATTTCAGGCTCGTGCCCACTTCAAGAGGTATAAGACCTCCGACGATTTTCTTAGCCTGCAAACTAAGGGAGAAAAGCTCAATTGTTGAGCTTGTGCTCAGATTGTCTGAGTACAACAATCGCTTGAATCGAGTGGGAGTTGATCTTCCAGATGAGATAGTGATGTTTCTCCGAAGTCATTACCACCAAGCTGCTAGAGCTTCGTGATGAACTATGATATATCAGGGACATATATGATGATCCTTGAGACATTCGCGATGTTTGACACCACAAAAGTAGAAATCAAGAAGGAGCAGCAATTGTTGATGGTTGGTGAAACCACTAGTTTCAAGAAGGGCAAGGGCAAGAAGGGATACTTCATGAAACGGCAAATCAGCTGCTGCTCTAGTGAAGAAACCCAAGGTTGAACCCAAACACGAGACTAAGTGCTTCTATAATAAGGGGAACAGCCACTGGAGCAGAATTACCCTAGATACTTGGTAGATGAGAAGGCTGGCAAGGTCGATAGAAGTATATTGGATATACATTGTGTTAATGTGTACTTTACTAGTACTCCTAGTAGCACCATGGTATTAGATACCGGTTCGGTTGCTAAATGTTAGTAAACTCGAAATAAAAGGCTGCGGAGTAAACGGAGACTAGCTAAAGGTGAGCTGGCAATATGTGTTGGAAGTTTTTCCAAGCTTGATGTGATCAAGCATCGCACGCTCCCTCTACCATCAAGATTGGGGTTAAACCTAAATAATTGTTATTTGGTGTTTGCGTTGAGCATAGACATGATTGGATTACGTCTATCGCAGTACGGTTATTCATTTAAGGAGAATAATGGTTACTCTGTTTATTTGAATAATACCTTCAATGGTCTTACACCTAAAATGAATGGTTTATTGAATCTCGATCGTAGTGATACACATGTTCATGTCGAAAGATATAAGATAGTAATGATAGTACCACCTACTTGTGGCACTGCCACTTAAGTCATATCGGTATAAAACGCATGAAGAAGCTCCATGTTGATGGATCTTTGGGCTCACTCGTTTTTGAAAGGTTTGAGACATGCGAACCATGTCTGTTGGTGTATATGCATGAAGAAACTCCATGCAAATGGACCGTTTGGACTCACTTGATTTTGAATCACTTGAGACATGCAAATCATACCACATGGGCAAGATGACTGAAAGGCTCATTTTCAGTAAAATGGAACTAGAAAGCAACTTGTTGGAAGTAATACATTTTGATGTGTGCAGTCCAATGAGTGCTGAGGCATGTAGTGGATATCGTTATGTTCTTACTTCACAGATGATTTGAGTAGATGTTGAGTATATTTACTTGATGAATCACGAGTCTGAATTATTGAAAGGTTCAAGTAATTTTAGGGTGAAGTTGAAAGATCGTCGTGGCAAGAGGATAAAATATCTATGATATGATCATAGAGATGAATATCTGAATTACGAGTTTGGCACAGAATTAAGACATTGTGGAAATTGTTTCACAACCTATACAGCCAGGAACACCATGGTGTGATGGTGTGTCCGTACATCATAACTGCACCCTATTGGATATGATGCATACCATGATGTCTCTTATCGAATTACCATGATAGTTTATGGGTTAGGCATTAGAGACAACCGCATTCACTTTAAATAGGGCACCACGTAATTCCGATGAGATGACACCGTATGAACTGTGGTTTAGAGAAACCTAATCTGTCATTTCTTAAAAGTTTGGGCTGCGACGCTTATGTGAAAAAGTTTCAGGATGATAAGCTCGAACCCAAAGCGGATAAATACATCTTCATAGGACACCCAAAACAGTTGGGTATACCTCCTAATTCAGATCCGAAAGCAATAGAGATTGTTTCTTGAATCGGGTCCTTTCTCGAGGAAAAGTTTCTCTCGAAAGAATTGAGTGGGAGGATGGTGGAGACTTGATGAGGTTATTGAACCGTCTCTTCAACTAGTGTGTGGCAGGGCACAGGAAGTTGTTCCTGTGGCACCTACACCAATTGAAGTGGAAGCTTATGATAGTGATCATGAAACTTCAGATCAAGTCACTACCAAACCTCATAGGATGACAAGGATGAGTACTACTTCAGAATGGTACGTGATCCTGTCTTGGAAGTCATGTTGCTAGACAACAATGAACCTACGAGCTATGGAGAAGCAATGGTGGGCCCGGATTCCGATAAATGGCTCGAGGCCATAAAATCCGAGAGAGGATCCATGTATGGAAACAAAGTGTAGACTTTGACAGAACTACTTGATGGTCGTAAGGCTGTTAGGTACATATGGATTTTAAAAGGAAGACGGACAATGATGGTAAATGTCACCATTAAGAAAGCTCGACTTGTCGTTAAGATGTTTTCTGACAAGTTCAAGGAGTTGACTGCGATGAGACTTTCTCACTCGTAGCGATGCTAAGAGTCTGTTGGAATTATATTAGCGATTACTGCATTATTTATGAAATCTTGCAGATAGGATGTCAAAACATTGTTTCCTCGACGATTTTCTTGAGGAAAGGTTGTATGTGATACAACCGGAAGGTTTTGTCAATCCTGAAAGATGCTAATAAGTATGCAAAGCTTCAGCAATCCTTCTAGGGACTGGAGTAAGCATCTCGGAGTTGGAATGTATGCTTTGATGAGATGATCAAAGATTTTGGGTGTATACAAAGTTTATGAGAAACTTGTATTTCCAAAGAAGTGAGTGGGAGAACTATAGAATTTCTGATGAATATATGTTGTTGACATATTGTTGATCAGAAATGACGTAGAATTTCTGGAAAGCATATAGGGTTATTTGGAAACTATTTTTCAATGGAAATCCTGGATTAAGCTACTTGAACATTGAGCATCAAGATCTATAAGGATAGATCAAAACGCTTAATGGTACTTTCAAATGAGCACATACCTTGACATGATCTTGAAGGTGTTCAAGATGGATCAGTCAAAGAAGGAGTTCTTGCCTGAGTTGTAAGGTATGAAGTTAAGACTTAAAGCTCGACCACGGTAGAATAGAGAGAAAGGACGAAGGTCGTCCCCTATGCTTAAGACATAGGCCCTACAGTATGCTATGCTGTGTACCGCACCTGAAATGTGCCTTGCCATGAGTCAGTCAAGGGGTACAAGAGTGATTCAAGAATGGATCACAAGACATCGGTCAAAGTTATCCTTAGTAACTAGTGGACTATATTTTCTCGATTATGGAGGTGGTAAAAGAGTTCGTCGTAAAGGGTTACGCCGATGCAAACTTTGACACTAATCCAGATTATTCTGAGTAGTAGACTGGATTCATATAGTAGAACAGTTATTTGGAATAGCTCCAAATGTAGCGTAGTAGTTGCATCTACAAGATGACATAGAGATTTGCGAAGTACACACGGATCTGAAAGATTCAGACCCGTTGACTATAACATCTCTCACAAGCATAACATGATAAAACCCCAGAACTCATTGAGTCTTAATCACATGATGATGTGAACTAGTTTAGCGACACTAGTAAACTCTTTGGATGTTGGTCGCATGGCGATGTGACCTGTGAGTGTTAATCACATGGCAATGTGAACTAGATTATTGACTCTAGTGCAAGTGGGAGACTGTTGGAAATATGCCCTAGAGGCAATAATAAATTAGTTATTATTATATTTCCTTGTTCATGATAATCGTTTATTATCCATGCTAGAATTGTATTGATAGGAAACTCAGATACATGTGTGGATACATAGACAACACCATGTCCCTAGTAAGCCTCTAGTTGACTAGCTCGTTGATCAATAGATGGTTACGGTTTCCTAACCATGGACATTGGATGTCATTGATAACGGGATCACATCATTAGGAGAATGATGTGATGGACAAGACCCAATTCTAAGCCTAGCACAAGATCATGTAGTTCGTATGCTAAAGCTTTTCTAATGTCAAGTATCATTTCCTTAGACCATGAGATTGTGCAACTCCCGAATACCGTAGGAGTGCTTTGGGTGTGCCAAACGTCACAACATAACTGGGTGGCTATAAAGGTACACTACAGGTATCTCCGAAAGTGTCTGTTGGGTTGGCACGAATCGAGACTGGGATTTGTCACTCCGTGTAAACGGAGAGGTATCTCTGGGCCCACTCGGTAGGACATCATCATAATGTGCACAATGTGATCAAGGAGTTGATCACGGGATGATGTGTTACAGAACGAGTAAAGAGACTTGCCGGTAACGAGATTGAACAAGGTATCGGGATACTGATGATCGAATCTCGGGCAAGTATCGTACTGCTAGACAAAGGGAATTGTATACGGGATTGATTAAGTCCTTGACATCGTGGTTCATCCGATGAGATCATCGTGGAACATGTGGGAGCCAACATGGGTATCCAGATCCCGCTGTTGGTTATTTACCGGAGAGTCATCTCGGTCATGTCTGCATGTCTCCCGAACCCGTAGGGTCTACACACTTAAGGTTCGGTGACGCTAGGGTTATAGAGATATTAGTATGCGGTAACCCGAAAGTTGTTCGGAGTCTCGGATGAGATCCCGGACGTCACGAGGAGTTCCGGAATGGTCCGAAGGTAAAGAATTATATATAGGAAGTGCTATTTCGGCCATCGGGACAAGTTTCGGGGTCATCGGTATTGTACCGGGACCACCGGAAGGGTCCCGGGGGTCCACCGGGTGGGGCCACCTGCCCCGGGGGGCACATGGGCTGTAGGGGGTGCGCCTTGGCCTACATGGGCCAAGGGCACCAGCCCCTAGAGGCCCATGTGCCAAAGGGACAAGAGGAGGGGAGAGTCCTAAAGGGGGAAGGCACCTCCGAGGTGCCTTGAGGAGGATGGACTCCTCCCCCCTTGGCCGCACCCTTCCTTGGAGGAAGGGGCAAGGCTGCACCCTCCCCCTCTCCCTTGGCCCTATATATAGTGGGGGGAAGGGAGGGCAACCATACCTAAGCCTTGGCGCCTCCCTCTCCCTCCCATGACACATCTCCCTCCTCCGCAGCGCTTAGCGAAGCCCTGTTGGAATCCCGCTACTTCCACCACCACACCGTCGTGTTGTTGGATCTCCAGCAACCTCTCCTTCCCCCTTGCTGGATCAAGAAGGAGGAGACATTGCTGCTCCGTACGTGTGTTGAACGCGGAGGTGCCGTCCGTTCGGCGCTAGGATCATCGATGATTTGGATCACGACGAGTACGACTCCATCAACCCCGTTCTCTTGAACGCTTCCGTGCGCGATCTACAAGGGTATGTAGATCCACTCCTCCCTCGTTGCTAGATGACTCCATAGATAGATCTTGGTGACACGTAGGAAAATTTTGAATTATTGCTACGTTCCCCAATATCAGACGCTATGTGATGTCCTGAAAAAGCAGATTCTGAACCGAAACCCTAGGAAAGAGGGTGTAGGATTCATAAGGAAAATGAATGCAGATGGATCTTACTGGAAACCTGAGCAGTACCCCAAAACCATGTGGGTTGCTGCAAAGGAACCTTCAGCAGATCCATCCAATCTATCTGGCTTCACTTGTGCTAACCCCATTATCATTGATGAATCCTTTGATGCAAACTATATACTGTTTAAGAATCAGAATGGTGAAGTGTTTGCCAGGTACATTGGTACTAACTGCAGGAATGGACCGCCTAGGAAGAAGATCTGGGTTCCGAAAAGGTGTCTGGAGAGTCTTCCTGTGAATGTCATCATGACACCTCACGTGAAGAAGACAAACCTCAGATCAAAGGCTTCATATGGTCCAAAGGCTTCATACAGACAGAGGACTCACCTGAGTCGCACTACCGCAAATGTTTTGCAGGGAAACCATACTCAGGCATATGAATATGAGAGCGGTTCATCAAACCGCCATGTTCATAAGACCAAGAACTATTCTTCTTATTCTTATGAGTACTATTGTCCGCTTGCAAGACTGTTTGCTAAGGCTTCAAAGCCAAAATTCTCAGATGCTGCACTTAGACTTATTGCTTCTAAGCCACCCTTGAAGATGTGGGTGGCTAAGAAAGCTTAACTCTCTTTTGTAGGGAAAGGCCTCCAGCAGAAAATCAAAATCGTCTGACGCTATTGCTGGGGACCTTAAACATCTTGTAGGGCGCAAGATCAAATGCCCAAATGGTCTTACTATGTACTTGTACCTGAATCGCTTGCTACTCTTCCTATTAGTCCTAACCTGGATCTAAGCTTTCATAACCCACTGGTTCGTCAAATGTTTTTGCTTCACAATGCTCTTGGTGAAGCCTATCCCCCTAACTGCACTGTAGGGTACGACACCAGCGTCTTCAGAATGGATTATTGATAGTGGGTGCACAAATCACATGACTGGCAAAAGAAGTCTTCTTATGGACTCAACCTTATGTCCATCAGACAAGAGCCACATCACACTTGCTGACACTGGTACAAGTAAGGTATTGGGTCTAGGTAGAGTTGCAATCTCAAGGGATCAACACATGGATAAAGTCATGCTTGTTGAATCTCTTGGCTTCAACTTAATGTCTGTCTCAATGCTTTGCGATTTGAACATGATCGTAATGTTTGGAAAATATCGTTGCCTTGTACTAATGGAATTTGACAAGTCTCTAGTGTTTGAAGGGTATCGAAAAGATGATTTGTACGTGGTAGATTTCTCAGCAGGGCCACAGCTTGCAGTATGTCTTCTAGCGAAGGCTTCAGGATGCTGGCTCTGGCATCGGAGGCTTGCACATGCTGGCATGAGGAACCTCCACACCCTTGTGAAGAAGAAGCATGTCATAGGCATCGAGGGCGTCAAGTTCAAGAAAGACCACTTATGCGGTGCCTGTGAAGCAGGGAAGATGACGAGGGCCAAACATCCCTCGAAGACAATCATGACTACTACTCGACCTTTCGAACTGCTTCACATGGATCTTTTCGGTCCCACTCATTACTCAACTCTAACTACTACTGCTTGCCTCTATGGCTTCGTTATTGTTGATGATTATTCTAGATATACTTGGGTGCACATAATCCTTTACAAGACTGAAGTGCAGGATGTCTTCAGACGCTTCGCCAATCGAGCTATGAACAATTTTGGCGCCAAGATAAAGCACATCAGAAGTGACAATGGCACTAAATTCAAGAACACTGGCCTTGATACATATCTTGATACCTTGGGGATCACACATGAATTCTCAGCCCCGTACACGCCATAGCAGAATGGCGTCGTCGAACGCAAGAACAGAACACTAATTGAGATGGCCAGAACGATGCTAGATGAATACAAGACCCCAAGAAAATTCTGGCCCGAAGCCATTGATACTGCATGCCATACAATCAATCGTGTTTATCTTCACAAGCTACTGAACAAGACATCTTATGAGCTCCTTACTGGCAAAAAGCCAAATGTCAGTTACTTCAGAGTATTTGGCGCAAGGTGCTGGATCAAGGACCCACATCACACCTCAAAATTTGCACCAAAAGCACATGAGGGTTTTATGCTTGGATATGGAAAGGATTCGCACTCCTACAGATTCTTCAATCTCTTTCATTACAAAGTGGTTGAAACAGTGGATGTGCGGTTCGATGAGACCAACGGTTCACAAAGAGAGCAGCTGCCAAATGTGCTAGATGAAGTTTCAACCAGTGAATCAATCAAGCTAATGGGAACTGGAGAAATTATACCTTCTGAAGCTCATCCTGAAGAAGAACTTATCATTTCAGCACCTGGTCAACATGAAGACAATGCTCAGCCTGAAGACATTCCTTCCAACAACGACAATGAACAGCAAGAGCAAAGTCTTCGCCCTGTACATCCTCGTGTTGCCAATGAAGTGCAGATTGAAAGAATAATTGATAGCATCAATGCACCTGGTCCACTCACTCGTTCAAGGGAAACTCAGCTAGCAAATTTCTGTGGGCACTTCGCATTCGTATCAATATCAGAACTCAAGAAAGTTGAAGAAGCCTTGATGGAACCTGAATGGATTCAAGCTATGTAAGAAGAGCTTCAACTGTTTGAGCTGAATAATGTATGGGAACTGGTTAAGCGTCCTGATCCACGGAAGCACAATATAATAGGCACCAAATGGATATACCGCAACAAGCAAGATGAGCATGGTCAAGTTATCAGAAACAAAGCTCGCCTCGTTGCTCAAGGGTTTACTCAAGTGGAAGGCATTGACTTCGATGAAACATTTGCTCCTGTGGCTAGACTTGAAGCCATACGCATACTGCTGGCCTATGCAACTCATCATAACATACTTCTATATCAAATGGATGTGAAGAGTGCCTTTCTCAATGGCAAGATTGAAGAAGAAGTGTATGTTGCACAACCGCCTGGCTTTGAAAATCCAAAACATCCTGACATGGTATACAAGCTCAACAAGGCACTGTATGGCCTCAAACAAGCCCCTCGGGCCTGGTATGACACACTCAAATACTTCCTGAAGAGCAAAGGCTTCATACCTGGTTCCCTAGATCCCACTCTTTTCACGAAGACATATGATGGTGAACTGTTTGTGTGCCAAATATATGTGGATGACATTATCTTCGGCTGCACCAATCAGAAGTACAATGAAGAGTTTGGATATATGATGCAAGAGCAATATCAGATGTCCATGATGGGGGAGCTGAAGTTCTTCCTTGGTCTTCAAATATGACAACAACGCAATGGCATCTTCATATCTCAAGAGAAGTATCTCAAAGATTGCCTGAAGAAGTTTGGTATGCAAGACTGCAAAGGCTTCACAACACCAATGCCAGCCAAACATCATCTGGGTCCTGACGACAATGGTAAAGAGTTCGATCAAAAGGTATACCGCTCCATGATTGGTTCTTTACTTTATCTATGTGCATCTAGGCCAGATATTATGCTTAGTGGTTGCATGTGTGCTCGATTTCAAGCGGCACCAAAGGAGTCGCATCACTTATCTATGAAGCGAATTCTTCGATATTTGGCTCACACCCCAACTCTAGGATTATGGTATCCAAAGGGCTCAGAGTTTGATCTGGTTGGATTCTCGGATGTTGATTATGCTAGTCACAAAGTTGATCGCAAGCCTACATCAGGCACATGTGACTTTCTGGGACGATCACTTGTACGTTGGTCTTCAAAGAAGCAGAACTGTGTACCTCTCTCCACTGCTGAATCTGAATACATTGCCACTGGATCTTGCTGCGCTCAGCTTTTGTGGATGAAGCAAACACTCAAGGACTATGGCATTCATCTGAAGCAAGTGCCACTTTACTGCGACAATGAAAGCGCCATCAAGATTGCCAACAACCCAGTTCAGCACTTGAAGACAAAGCACATTGAAATTCGTCTCACTTTCTCAGAGATCATGTTGTGAAGGAAGACATTGATATCATACACGTCAACACTGAAGGGCAATTGGCAGATATCTTCACCAAGCCCTTGGATGAGAAGAGGTTTTGCAAGTTACGGTGTGAGCTAAATATCCTGTTCCACCAAGAAGCAGTTCTCCAGGAGAACGTGCCTGTGACCGACCCTCCAGCTAGTTAAGTGGAGGATGAAAATCTTGAGGCTGCCACAACCAGCAATGAAGCTAATGTGGAGCCCTCCCCAGCAAAAGCTTCAGAAGACAGCGAAGCCACTGATCCCGTCACTTCTGTTCCTGAGTCTGCTGTCGGTCCCCAATTCAACTATCATGTTGAGCACAGGCCTCAGGTCCAGAAGGCAATCCCAAGACTGCCAAGGTTTCCAGGTCCTGCATCAGCACCTGGCTCCTTCATCACCAATGGCTTCAGGGCAGACAACACGTTCTTCAATAGCTCCAGGAATCCCTACTCAAGGGAAAGGATATCATCTGATCGATTCTAGAGCTATCCTCAACGAAGCTATTACTCTTGCATTCTTTACAACCAAGGTCGCATCTTCCCACACAAGCCGTTGAAGCTATAGCTGGTCTGCCCTGTCTAGAAGAAGCGTTGGATTGCTTCAAGCAAGTGGGTCTGCTGCAGTTTGTTACTGATGAAGAGCTGCTGCTACAATTCTATGCCACACTTCACATCAAAGGGTACATCAGAGATCCGAAGACTTGGGTTCTGGAGTGGATGACTGGCAACGTTCATCACGAAGCCAATGCATTTGACATCATTGAGCTCACTGGCTTGCCCACTCTTGGCGATCTCTTCGAGCAAGGTTGTCAGCTGCATGCTGAAACTATTGAGAGCATCTTTCAGCGGCCAGAACCTGATATGAGTCAAATGCTCAGCATGATGAAGCCATTGCCCCAAGATGCTACTTATCCCACAGAGTTCTTCATTGAAGACCTTGAGTACCTGCCCAGAACCATCTATCACATCATCAGGCGAACTCTCTGGCCTATCAAAGGGCACTCTCCAAATGCCAAGCTTCAGGGTGCAATGAAGACTTTGGTCTTCTATATACTTCATGGCAAATGCTTCAATGCACAGGACTTCTTCATACGCCAACTTGCTGCATCAGCCATGGATCTGTTTGGTTTGAAGTTCTACGCCCCTTGGGTCATGCAGCTGATCAAGCTACACTCCGCCATCTTGTATCAGCCCTCAGCCCGCAACCATCAGATCTTCTTGCCTGACATGGACATGTCTACTGAAGCCATATATTCTGAGCCTGCCAAGCAACCTCTAAGTCTTCAGAATGCATAACATCAGAGTTTTACTCAGAATGTTGCAGGAGTTGAAGCAGTTTCTTGGGTGTATCCTTTGGCTGGCACTACACGTGCATCACATCCTGCTTCCACTGAAGCCACTGACAGTGCCACTGCTCCAAGACCCAAGAAGCGCACTCGTGTTCTCAATGACCGAGAGCTTCTTGTGTCTCTACATCAGAAACTGGATAGGCATCATGACTGGCTGAAGCGTCAGATGAAAAGCCTCTTGGTGGATGTTAATCGCACTCGAAATCTTGCCACCAAGAATGCTTTCATTGCCCATGAAACCTGTCGCCGCACATGGAAAGGGCTCTCGATGATGTGTTCTGAAGCTGATCTTCAAGAGGATGGCTTCACTGAGAGATTCAAGTTTGACTCCACACCTCCTCGAAGGGTTGTGCTGCTAGGAACTCCATCACTTGAAGACTCTGAGTTCTCTTCCTCTGCTGCCACAGTGACTGCCAGAATTATTGAGGAAGAAGACGATGCTATTTCATCGCCACCTCCTTCAGCACCTCCAAGCTCTTCTGCACCGCCAAACAACACCAACAACCCTGCTACTTCACCTACTCCTCATGGGAACAAGTAGAGGCTCTATGTCTTCAAACCTTTTTGTTCATTACTGACAAAAGGGGGAGAAGCATATGAGTTGATAGTCTTCAAGCGGGTCCATATGGTCGGGTGCTCTATATTTTGCTTCGTGCTTACAACTCTTTTTTTTGCTACATTTGGTTCTTATGAGTTGTAACACTTAAACTAGATGGTTGTCTGCTACTTATTTGCCACCTTGTTTTGCGAAGATAAATTCCGCATGTGCGATGATAAATTCCGCACTTAGCTCATTCTGCAGACGTCCATTTTCCATTATGCATGTCATTATCTTCATATACTTTCACATGCATAGTGGATTGTCATCACAAGTTGAAGTGGATCTCCACAAGTACAACCTGCCATGTGCATTTGCATTCCAAAAGCAAATTAACTCATATGCACATCTTCAGGGGGAGCCCTTGCAACTTATGAAGACAATTCCTTATTCTTTACAATTTCATAGATTATATTCCCCGTTGAAAACTTCAACTAGTTTGTCATCAATCACCAAAAAGGGGGAGATTGTAAGTGCATCTAGTGCCACCCCTAGTTGGTTTTGGAGTATTGACGACAAACCTAGTTGAGGGACTAATGTGTTTGTGAGAATTGCAGGATAACACAGGTAGAAGTCCCTCATTAATTCGGTTTTACTACCAGAGATGACCCCTAAAAATGTATGAAGACATTGAAGTCAAAGGTAGTATATGAAGATATTCACATTGAAGACTATGACAAGAGAAGGCACGATATGAAGCCTATGGAGTTCGAAGACTTAGATCTTTCGTAGTTCTTTTTCTTTTGTGTTGAGTCATAGGAACCACCGTACTGTTAAGTGGGGTCCAAGAGAACCAGTCAGAATGACTGAAGTGATGCCTAAACCAAAACCTATGTCTTCGAGTGAAGACTATGAGAGCGAATCTTGTCCAGAGTCGGACAAGTCAGCTTTGCTTGTAGCCCAAGTAAAGTTGCCATGTGAGTTTGAAATCTGACTGTTGGGACACGTGTCAGTTCCTTAGTGACCCAGGGTCATTTCGGACAAATCAGGTCGGGTTGCCAAGTGGCTATAAATAGCCCACCCCCTACAACCATAAACGGTTGGCTGCTCAGATTGAAAGTACGGCTTTTGTCGTTTGAGAGCAACCCACCTCGAAGCCTTTGAGAGAGAATTCCTCGCGAGGATAAAGCCCTAACCACCAGAGCCAGAGAGAATTGGGCATCACTTAAGTCTTCGTGTCTGCGTGATCTGAAGACTTATTACACTTGAGGACTGTGCATCCTCCAGCCGGTTAGGCGTCGCGTTCTAAGCATCCAAGAGACATTGTGGATTGCCGGTGAACAAAGTCTGTGAAGGTTTGGGAGTCTACCTTGAAGACTTACCATAGTGATTGGGCGAGGTCTATGTGACCTTAGCTCAAGGAGAATACGGTGAGGACTGGGTGTCCTGAGCTGCGTGTTCAGGACTGGGTGTCCGGGACTGTGTGTCCTAAGGTTTAAATACCTAGCCGCACCAACCAGACGTACAATTGTCACAGCAACTGGAACTGGTCCAACAAATCATTGTCTTCAACGAGTCACTGGTTTCATCTTCACTTCCCTTTACTTACTGTTACTCCTTGTGAAGTCATTGTATGTTTGCACTATCATTTGTCTTCACTGAGTGACTGCGTGTTCTGTTTGGCTTCACAATATCTTCCTACATGATCCTTACTACCTAGCTACTATTAGTCTTTGTGCTTTCACTTCTTTGAATACTTGACTATGGTTTGCCTAGTGTAGTCTACCTTCCGCTGCATGGTAATAGGTTTAATTTCATCGTTTGTCTTCAAAACTTCCATGTTCTGAAGACTTTCATAAAAATCGCCTATTCACCCCCCTCTAGTCGATATAACGCACTTTCAGTTCCTATGACTATGAGATTATGCAACTCCCATTTATCGGAGGAACACTTTGTGTGCTATCAAACGTCACAACATAACTGGGTGATTATAAAGGTGCTCTACAGGTGTCTCCGAAGGTATTTGTTGGGTTGGCGTATTTCGAGATTAAGATTTGTCACTCCGATTGTCGGAGAGGTATCTCTGGGCCCTCTCGGTAATGCACATCACTCAAGCCTTGCAAGCATTGCAACTAATAAGTTAGTTGCGGGATGATGTATTACGGAACGAGTAAAGAGACTTGCCGGTAATGAGATTGAACTTGGTATTGAGATACCGACGATCGAATCTCGGGCAAGGAACATACCGATGACAAAAGGAACGACGTATGTTGTTATGCGGTCTGACCGATAAAGATCTTTGTAGAATATGTAGGAGCCAATATGAGCATCCAGGTTCTGCTATTGGTTATTGACCGGAGACATGTCTCGGTCATGTCTACATAGTTCTCGAACCCGTAGGGTCCGCACGCTTAAAGTTCGGTGACGATCGTAATTAGGGTTTTTGTGTTTTGATGTACCGAAGGTTGTCCGGAGTCCCGGATGTGATCACGAACATGACGAGAAGTCTTGAAATGGTCGAGACATAAAGATTGATATATTGGAAGCCTATATTTGGATATCGGAAAGATTCCGGGTGAAATCGGGATTTTACCGGAGTATCGGGG
>NC_057812.1:22336392-22373217 GCF_018294505.1 Triticum aestivum
GCGCGCCCCCTCCCCCCTAGTCTGAATAGGACAAGGAAGGGGGGGCGGCGCCCCCCTTTCCTCTTTCCCCTTCCCCTTTCCTTCTCCAACAAGGCAAGAGGGGGGGGGGGAGTCCTACTCCCGGTGGGAGTAGGACTCCTCCAGGCGCACCCCTAGGGTCGGCCGCACCTCCCCCTCTCCCTCCTTTATATACGGGGGCAAGGGGACACCCCATGACATACAAGTTGATCTTCATGATCGTTCCTTAGCCGTGTGCGGTGCCCCCTTCCACCATATTCCACCTCGGTCATATCGTAGCGGTGCTTAGGCGAAGCCCTGCGTCGGTAGAACATCATCACCGTCATCACGCCGTCGTGCTGACGAAACTCTCCCTCAATACTCGGCTGGATCGGAGCTCGAGGGACGTCGCCGAGTTGAACGTGTGCAGAACTCGGAGGTGCCGTACGTTCGGTACTTGGATCGGTCGGATCGGGAAGACATACGACTACTTCCTCTATGTTGTGTCAACGCTTCCGTTGCCGGTCTACGAGGGTACGTAGACAACACTCTCCCCTCTCGTTGCTACGCATCACCATGATCTTGCGTGTGCGTAGGAATTTTTTTGAAATCACTACGTTACCCAACAGTGGCTTCCGAGCCAGGTTTTATGCATTGATGTTATGCACGAGTAGAACACAAGTGAGTTGAGGGTGATATAAGTCATACTGCTTACCAGCATGTCATACTTTGGTTCGGCGGTATTGTTGGATGAAGCGGCCCGGACCGACATTACGCGTACGCTTAGGCGAGACTGGTTCTCCCGACGTGCTTTGCACACAGGTGGCTGGCGGGTGTCAGTTTATCCAACTTTAGTTGAACCGAGTGTGGCTACGCCCGGTCCTTGCGAAGGTTAAAACATCACCAACTTGACAAACTATCATTGTGGTTTTGATGTGTAGGTAAGAACGGTTCTTGCTAAGCCCGTAGCAGCCACGTAAAACATGCAACAACAAAGTAGAGGACGTCTAACTTGTTTTTGCAGGGCATGTTGTGATGTGATATGGTCAAGACATGATGCTAAATTTTATTGTATGAGATGATCATGTTTTGTAACCGAGTTATCGGCAACTGGCAAGAGCCATATGGTTGTCGCTTTATTGTATGCAATGCAATCACGCTGTAATGCTTTACTTTATCACTAAGCGGTAGCGATAGTCGTGGAAGCATAAGATTGGCGAGACGATGATGATACGTTGGACATCAAGGTGTCGCGTCGGTGACGATGGTGATCATGACGGTACTTCGGAGATGGAGATCACAAGTACAAGATGATGATGGCCATATCATATCACTTATATTGATTGCATGTGATGTTTATCTTTTATGCATCTTATCTTGCTTTGATTGGCGGTAGCATTATAAGATGACCCCTCACTAAATTATCAAAGTATAAGTGTTCTCCCTGAGTATGCACCGTTGCGAAAGTTCTTCGTGCTGAGACACCACGTGATGATCGGGTGTGATAGGCTCTACGTTCAAATACAACGGGTGCAAAACAGTTGCACACGCGGAATACTCGGGTTAAAACTTGACGAGCCTAGCATATAACAGATATGGCCTCGGAACACGGAGACCGAAAGGTCGAGCGTGAATCATATAGTAGATATGATCAACATAGTGATGTTCACCATTGATACTACTCCATCTCACGTGATAATCGGACATGGTTTAGTTGATTTGGATCACGTGATCACTTAGAGGATTAGAGGGATATCTTTTTAAGTGGGAGTTCTTAAGTAATATGATTAATTGAACTTAAATTTATCATGAACTTAGTACCTGATAGTATCTTGCTTGTCTATGTCTGATTGTAGATAGATGGCCAGTGTTGTTGTTCCGTTGAATTTTAATGCGTTCCTTGAGAAAGCAAAGTTGAAAGATGATGGTAACAATTACACGGACTGGGTCCGTAACTTGAGGATTATCCTCATTGCTGCACAGAAGAATTATGTCCTGGAAACACCGCTAAGTGCCAAGCCTGCTGCAGGAGCAACACCAGATGTTATGAACGTCTGGCAGAGCAAAGCTGATGACTACTCGATAGTTCAGTGTGCCATGCTTTACGGCTTAGAACCGGGTCTTCAACGACGTTTTGAACGTCATGGAGCATATGAGATGTTCCAGGAGTTGAAGTTAATATTTCAAGCAAATGCCCGGATTGAGAGATATGAAGTCTCCAATAAGTTCTATAGCTGCAAGATGGAGGAGAATAGTTCTGTCAGTGAACATATACTCAAAATGTCTGGGTATCATAATCACTTGACTCAACTGGGGGTTAATCTTCCTGTTGATAGTGTCATTGACAGAGTTCTTCAATCACTGCCACCAAGGTACAAAAGCTTCGTGATGAACAATAGTATGCAAGGGATGAATAAGACTATTCCCGAGCTCTTCGCAATGCTAAAAGCCGCGGAGGTAGAAATCAAGAAGGAGCATCAAGTGTTGATGGTCAATAAGACCACCAGTTTCAAGAAAAAGGGCAAAGGGAAGAAGAAGGGGAACTTCAAGAAGAACAGCAAACAAGTGTCTGCTCAGGAGAAGAAACCCAAGTCTGGACCTAAGCCTGAGACTGAGTGCTTCTACCGCAAGCAGACTGGTCACTGGAAGCGGAACTGCCCCAAGTATTTGGCGGATAAGAAGGATGGCAAAGTGAACAAATGTATATGTGATATACATGTTATTGATGTGTACCTTACTAATGCTCGCAGTAGCACCTGGGTATTTGATACTGGTTCTGTTGCTAACATTTTCAACTCGAAACAGGGGCTACGGATTAAGCGAAGATTGGCTAAGGACGAGGTGACGATGCGCGTGGGAAATGGTTCCAAAGTCGATGTGATCGCAGTCGGCACGCTACCTCTACATCTACCTTAGGGATTAGTATTAGACCTAAATAATTGTTATTTGGTGCCAGCGTTGAGCATGAACATTATATCTGGATCTTATTTGATGCGAGATGGTTATTCATTTAAATCAGAGAATAATGGTTGTTCTATTTATATGAGTAATATCATTTATGGTCATGCACCCTTGTAGAGTGGTCTATTTTTGATGAATCTCGATAGTAGTGATACACATATTCATAATGTTGAAACCAAAAGATGCAGAGTTGATAATGATAGTGCAACTTATTTGTGGCACTGCCGTTTAGGTCATATCGGTGTAAAGCGCATGAAGAAACTCCATACCGATGGACTTTTGGAACCACTTGATTATGAATCACTTGGTACTTGCGAACCGCGCCTCATGGGTAAGATGACTAAAACGCCGTTCTCCGGTACTATGGAGAGAGCAACAGATTTGTTGGAAATCATACATACAGATATATGTGGTCCAATGAATGTTGAGGATCGTGGCGGATATCGTTATTTTCTCACCTTAACAGATGATTTAAGCAGATATGGGTATATCTACTTAATGAAGCATAAGTCTGAAACATTTGAAAAGTTCAAAGAATTTCAGAGTGAAGTTGAAAATCATCGTAACAAGAAAATAAAGTTTCTATGATCTGATCGTGGAGGAGAATATTTGAGTTACGAGTTTGGTCTACATTTGAAACAATGTGGAATAGTTTCGCAACTCACGCCACCCGGAACACCACAGCGTAATGGTGTGTCTGAACGTCGTAATCGTACAATATTAGATATGGTGCGATCTATGATGTCTCTTACTGATTTACCGCTATCATTTGGGGGTTATGCTTTAGAGATGGTTGCATTCACATTAAATAGGGCACCATCGAAATCCGTTGAGACGACGCCTTATGAACTGTGGTTTGGCAACAAACCAAAGTTGTCATTTTTGAAAGTTTGGGGCTGCGATGCTTATGTGAAAAAGCTTCAACCTGATAAGCTCGAACCCAAATCGGAGAAATGTGTCTTCATGGGATACCAAATTAAGGAGACTGTTGGGTACACCTTCTATCACAGATCTGAAGGCAAGACTTTTATTGCTAAATTCGGAGTTTTTCTAGAGAAGGAGTTTCTCTCGAAAGAAGTGAGTGGGAGGAAAGTAGAACTTGATGAGATAATTATACCTGCTCCCTTATTGGAAAGTGGTTCATCACAGAAAATGGTTTCTGCGACACCTACACCAATTAGTGAGGAAGCTAATGATAATGATCATGAAACTTCAGATCAAGTTACTACCGAACCTCGTAGATCAACCAGAGTAAGATCTGCACCAGAGTGGTACGGTAATCCTGTTCTGGAAGTCATGCTACTAGATCATGATGAACCTACGAACTATGAAGAAGCGATGGTGAGCCTAGATTCCGCAAAATGGCTAGAAGCCATGAAATCTGAGATGGGATCCATGTATGAGAACAAAGTGTGGACTTTGGTTGACTTGCCCGTTGATCGGCAAGCAATTGAGAATAAATGGATCTTCAAGAAGAAGACTGACACTGACGGTAATGTTACTGTCTACAAAGCTCGACTTGTTGCGAAAGGTTTTCGACAAGTTCAAGGGATTGACTACGATGAGACCTTCTCACCCGTAGCGATGCTGAAGTCTGTCCGAATCATGTTAGCGATTGCCGCATTTTATGATTATGAAATTTGGCACATGGATGTCAAAACTGCATTCCTGAATGGATTTCTGGAAGAAGAGTCGTATATGATGCAACCAGAAGGTTTTGTCAATCCAAAGGGAGCTAACAAAGTGTGCAAGCTCCAGAGATCCATTTATGGACTGGTGCAAGCCTCTTGGAGTTGGAATAAACACTTTGATAGTGTGATCAAAGCATTTGGTTTTGTACAGACTTTTGGAGAAGCCTGTATTTACAAGAAAGTGAGTGGGAGCTCTGTAGCATTTCTGATATTATATGTGGATGCATATTATTGATTGGAAATGATATAGAATTTCTGGATAGCATAAAGGGATACTTGAATAAGAGTTTTTCAATGAAAGACCTCGGTGAAGCTGCTTACATATTGGGCATTAAGATCTATAGAGATAGATCAAGACGCTTAATTGGACTTTCACAAAGCACATACCTTGACAAAATTTTGAAGAAGTTCAAAATGGATCAAGCAAAGAAAGGGTTCTTGCTTGTGTTACAAGGTGTGAAGTTGAGTAAGACTCAATGTCCGACCACCGCAGAAGATAGAGAGAAAATGAAAGATGTTCCCTATGCTTCAGCCATATGCTCTATCATGTATGCAATTTTGTGTACCAGACCTGATGTGTGCCTTGCTATAAGTCTAGCAGGGAGGTACCAAAGTAATCCAGGAGTGGATCACTGGACAACGGTCAAGAACATCCTGAAGTACCTGAAAAGGACTAAGGATATGTTTCTCATATATGGATGTGACAAAGAACTCACCGTAAATGGTTACGTTGATGCAAGCTTTGACACTGATCCGGACGATTCTAAATCGCAAACCGGATACGTGTTTACATTGAACGGTGGAGCTGTCAGTTGGTGCAGTTCTAAACAAAGCGTCGTGGCGGGATCTACATGTGAAGCGGAGTACATAGCTGCTTCTGAAGAAGCAAATGAAGGAGTCTGGATGAAGGAGTTCATATCCAATCTAGGTGTCATACCTAGTGCATCGGGTCCAATGAAAATCTTTTGTGACAATACTGGTGCAATTGTCTTGGCAAAGGGATCCAGATTTCACAAGAGAACCAAGCACATCAAGCGACGCTTCAATTCCATTCGGGATTTAGTCCAAGTGGGAGACATAGAAATTTGCAAGATACATACGGATCTGAATGTTGCAGACCCGCTGACTAAGCCTCTTCCACGAGCAAAACATGATCAGCACCAAGGCTCCATGGGTGTTAGAATCATTACTATGTAATCTAGATTATTGACTCTAGTGCAAGTGGGAGACTGAAGGAAATATGCCCTAGAGGCAATAATAAAAGTTATTATTTATTTCCTTATATCATGATAAATGTTTATTATTCATGTGAGAATTGTATTAACCGGAAACATAATACATGTGTGAATACATAGACAAACAGAGTGTCACTAGTATGCCTCTACTTGGCTAGCTCATTGATCAAAGATGGTTATGTTTCCTAACCATAGACATGAGTTGTCATTTGATTAACGGGATCACATCATTAGGAGAATGATGTGATTGACTTGAACCATTCCGTTAGCTTAGCACTTGATCGTTTAGTTTGTTGCTATTGCTTTCTTCATAACTTATACATGTTCCTATGACTATGAGATTATGCAACTCCCGTTTACCGGAGGAACACTTTATGTGCTACCAAACATCACAACGTAACTGGGTGATTATAAAGGTGCTCTACAGGTGTCTCCAAAGGTATTTGTTGGGTTGGTGTATTTCGAGATTAGGATTTATCACTCCGATTGTCGGAGAGGTATCTCTGGGCCCTCCCAGTAATGCACATCACTCAAGCCTTGCAAGCATTGCAACTAATAAGTTAGTTGCGGGATGATGTATTACGGAACGAGTAAAGAGACTTGCCGGTAACGAGATTGAACTTGGTATTGAGATACCGACGATCGAATCTCGGGCAAGGAACATACCGATGACAAAAGGAACGACGTATGTTGTTATGCGGTCTGACCGATAAAGATCTTCGTAGAATATGTAGGAGCCAATATGAGCATCCAGGTTCCGCTATTGGTTATTTACCGGAGACGTGTCTCGGTCATGTCTACATAGTTCTCGAACCCGTAGGGTCTGCACGCTTAAAGTTCGGTGACGATCGTAATTAGGGTTTTTGTGTTTTGATGTACCGAAGTGAAAGTGCGTTATATCGACTAGAGGGGGGTGAATAGGCGATTTTTATGAATGTCTTCAAAACATGGAAGTTATGAAGACAACTAGTAGAGATATGCCTATCACTATGCAGCGGAAGTTAGATTACACTAGGCAAGCCATGGTCAAATATTCAATAGAGTGAAAGCACAATGACAAATAGCTGCAGTGTAATAAGGATCAGGTAGAAAGAAGTTATGAAGCCAAACAGATCATACAGTCATGTTGTGAAGACAGAAGATAGAGCAAGCATGCAATGACTTCACAATGAGTAACAGTAAGTAAAAGGAAGTGAAGATGAAACCAGTGACTCGTTGAAGACAATGATTTGTTGGACCAGTTCCAGTTGCTGTGACAACTGTACGTCTGGTTGGAGCGGCTAGGTATTTAAACCTTAGGACACACAGTCTCGGACACCCAGTCCTGAACACGCAGCTCAAGACACCCAGTCCTCACCGTATTCTCCTTGAGCTAAGGTCACACAGACCTCGCCCAATCACTCTGGTAAGTCTTCAAGGTAGACTCCCAAACCTTCATAGACTTCGTTCACCGGCAATCCATAATGACTCTTGGATGCTCAGAACGCGACGCCTAACCGGCTCGAGGATGCATAGTCCTCAAGTGTAATAAGTCTTCAGATCACTCAGACAAGAAGACTTAAGTGATGCCCAATTTACTCTGGCTCTGGGTGGTTAGGGCTTTCTCCTCTCTAGGAATTTTCTCTCAAAGGCTTCGAGGTGGGTTGCTCTCAAACGACAAAAGCCGTGCATTGAAACCTGAGCAGCCAACCGTTTATGGTTGTAGGGGGTGGACTATTTATAGCCACTAGGCAACCCAACCTGATTTGTCCGAAATGACCCTGGGTCACTAAGGAACTGACACGTGTTCCAACGGTCAGATTCAAACTCACACGGCAACTTTACTTGGGCTACAAGCAAAGCTGACTTGTCTGACTCTGGACAAGATTTTCTCTCATAGTCTTCACTCGAAGACATAGGTTTTGAATTAGGCATCACTTCAGTCGTTCTGACTGGTTCTCTTGGACCCCACTTAGCAGTACGGTGCTTCCTATGACTCAACACAAATGAAAAAGAACTACGAGAGATCTAAGTCTTCGAGTTCCATAGGCTTCATGCGGTGTCTTCTCTTGTCATTGTCTTCAATGTGAATATCTTCATATACCACCATTGACTTCAATGTCTTCGTACAGTTTTAGGGGTCATCTCTGGTAGTAAAACCGAATCAATGAGGGACTTCTACCTGTGTTATCCTGCAATTCTCACAAACACATTAGTCCCTCAACTAAGTTTGTCGTCAATACTCCAAAACCAACTAGGGGTGGCACTAGATGCACTTACAATCTCCCCCTCTTTGGTGATTGATGACAAACTAGTTGAAGTTTTCAACGGAGAATATAATTTGTGAAATTGTAAAGGAATTGTCTTCATAAGTTGCAAGGGCTCCCCCTGAAGATGTGCATATAAGTAATTTGCTTTTGGAATGCAAATGCACATGGCAGGTTGTACTTGTGGAGATCCACTTCAACTTATGATGACAATCCACTATGCATGTAAAAGTATATGAAGATAATGCCATGCATAATGGAAAATGGACGTCTGCAGAATGATCTAAGTGCGGAATTTATCATCGCACATGCGGAATTTATCTTCGCAAAACAAGGTGGCAAACAAGTAGCAGACGAACATCGAGTTTAAGTGTTACAACTCAAAGAACCAAATGTAACAAAACGGGAGTTGTAAGCACAAAGCAAAATATAGCAAAATAAAGCACCCGCCCATATTGACCCGCTTGAAGACTATCAACTTCATATGCTTCTCCCCCTTTTGTCAGTGAGGACCAAAAAGGTTTGAAGACATAGAGTTTTCTACTCGTTCCCATGAGCAGCAGGGTCGTTGGAGGTGTTTGGCGGTGCTGAAGAGCTTGGTGCAGAGTCGACGCGTGCTGAAGGAGGTGGCGGCGATGTAGCATCGTCTTCTTCCTCGATGATTCTTGCAGTCACTGTGGCAGCAGATGAAGAGAAGTCAGAATTATCAAGTGATGGAGTTCCGCGCAGCACAGCCCTTCGAGGAGGTGTGGAGTCAAATTTGAATCATTCTGTGAAGCCATCCTCTTGAAGATCAGCTCCATAGCACATCATCATGAGTCCTTTCCAGGTGCGGCGACAGGTTTCATGTGCAACGAATGCATTCTTGGTGGCAAGATTTCAAATGCGATTTACATCCACCAAGAGGCTTTTCATCTGTCTCTTCAACCAGTCATGATGCCTATCCTGCTTTTGATGAAGGGCCACAAGAAGCTCTCGGTCATTGAGAGCACGAGCGCGCTTCTTGGGTCTTTGAGCAGTTGTGCTGTCAGTGGCTTTAGTGGATGCAGGGCGTGGTGCACGTGTAGTGCCAGCCAAAGGATACACCCGAGAGATAGCTTCAACACCTTCAATGTTTGGAGTGAAGCTCTGGTGTTCTGCATTCTGAAGACTCAGAGGTTGCTTGGCAGGCTCAGGATATATGGCTTCAGCAGAGGTATCCACATCAGGCAAGAAGATCCGATGGTTGCGGGCTGAGGGCTGATACAAGATCGCAGAGTGAAGTTTGATCAGCCTCATTACCCAAGGGGCATAGAACTTCAAACCAAACAGATCTGAGCCTGATGCAGCAAGTTGGCGGATGAAAAAGTCCTGTGCATTGAAGCATTTTCCATGAAGGATACAGAATATCAGAGTCTTCATTGCACCCTCGATCTTGGCATTTGGAGAGTGCCCTTTGACAGGCCAGAGAGTCCGCCTGATGATGTGATAGATGGTTCTGGGCAGGTACTCAAGGTCTTCAACAAAGAACTTTGTGGGATAAGGAGCATCATGGGGCAATGGCTTCATCATGGAGAGCATCTGACTCATATTAGGTTCAGGACTCTGAAATAGGCTCTCAATAGCTTAAGTGTGTAGCTGACAGCCTTGCTCGAAGAATTCGCCAGGAGTGGGCAGGCCAGTGAGCTCAATGATATCAAATGCATTGGCTTCATGATGAACATTGCCAGTCATCCACTCCAGGACCCAAGTCTTCGGATCTCTGTTGTATCCTTTGATGTGTAGCGTGGCATAGAATTGTAGCAGAAGCTCTTCATTCCAATGCTCTTCATCAGTAACAAACTGCAGCAGACCCACTTGCTTGAAGCAATCCAACGCTTCCTCTAGACAGGGCAGACCAGCAATAGCTTCAACGTCAAGGCGCTTGTGTGGGAAAATGTGACCTTGGTTGTACAGTATGCAAGAGTAGTAGCTGCGCTGAGGATAGCTTCAGAACCTATCTGATGAAATCCTTTCCCTTGAATAGGGGTTCTTGGAGCTATTGAAGAAGGTATTATCTGCCCTGAAGCTATTGATGTTAAAGGAGCCAGGTGCTGATGCAGGACCTGGGAACCTTGGCAGTCTTGGGACTGGCTTCTGGACCTGAGGCCTGTGCGCAACATGATAGTTGAATTGGGGACCTACAGCAGACTCAGGGACAGAAGTGTCAGGATCAGTAGCTTCGCTGTCTTCTGAAGCTTTTGGTGGGGAGGGCTCCACATTGGCTTCAATGTTGGGTGTGGCAGCCTCAAGGTTTTCATCCTCCACTTGACTAGCTGGAGGGTCGGTCACAGGCACGTCCCCCTAGAGAACTGCTTCTTGGTGGAGCGGGGGAGTGGGATCTTGTGGTACTTCTTCATCTTGTTCGGCTGATGCAGCCGGAATGTCGTCAGCAGAGTCTTGAGGCCATGGACCTTTGCGAAGCCTGCGGAATGCAGACGACGCCTGTGGAGTTGGAGTGGGCTGGACCTCAGATTCTTCTTCCACTTGTGGGCGATCCGCCCATGACGCATCCTGTGCAATTGGCGTCAGAGGACGACCAATGCTGATGAGTTTGCTGTTTTCACGCTAAGGAATGACTGCATCATCTTCTACATTGTCATGATGACCAATGTCTTCAGCAGCAATGGGATCGGCTGCTGGAATGTCTTCAGCTTCAGGAGCCTCTATGGAAGCAGGCTCATGAACTGTCAGTTGTCGTTCTGCGTCAGGATAGACTACAGAAAGGGGTTCAACCATCAAGGGCTCTGTGGGAGCAGCCCGAGCTTTCTTGATCTTTCTCTTTTTCTGAGTGGGGGCGGAAGGAGAGGCTTCAGAGTGTTTCCTCTTCCTGGCTTCATCCTCTGCAGTTCTTGTCTTCTTGAGCTCTGAAGCGGTTGACTGACTCTTTTGCTTCGAGCCAGTCATTGCAGTTGGGAAGACAATAGGAACCGCTTCCTGCCTTGGTGCCTCTGGTTCAGCTGTAACTGACTTCTTCTTTTTCTTTGCGGCCATCCTGGGGTCAATGCCAGGACGCCCAAGTGCCTTGCGCTTCTCAGCCTCATTGTAGGCTTGCACACATCTGTCAGTCAGAGTCTTCATCCGCTCACGCGAACCCTGAGCTTCTGCATGCTTCTTCAGAAAGTTTTCCTTGAGCTCGTGCATCATGATCTTGAAGCTCTTCACTTCTTGCACACTGAGCTTGGCCATGTGCGTCTTGAACTGAGCCTTTTCATGATCAATTTTCTGCTTCAGTTCAACAATGCGCTGGGCAATTGCAAGTTCTGAAGCAATAGCGCCTTGGAAGGCGACGCTGAGGCCAATGGGTAGCTGCAGATCTTCAAAGCTGATGTTTGGTGTGGCAAACCACTCGTCAATGAAGTTGTGGATGATGGCAACATCAAAGAGAGGCAGATTGTTGAAGATTTCAGCTTCTTCTTTGCTCTTGATGAGTTGCTCAAGAGCGTCATCTCCAAGATCTTCATCACTTGACAGATCAATGGTATCACTGCGCAGAATGGCAGCAGCTGTGAGCTCTTGGCCGCCGTGTGGCTGAGGCCTCTTGCTCTTCTGAGGCTTGGAGATGCAGGAAACGTCTTCAGACTGCACACTGTCTTCAGGAGGTGCAGTTGCCAATGGCTTCGCCCTTGAGATTTTTGGTGACGTGGCCGGCTTTGAAGCTTTTGGCTTCTTCATCTGTTTTGGCTTCGGCACTGCAGGCGCGTCATCGGACTCAGTGTCAGCTGCAGGCTCATTCACTGCAGTCCCTTGAACCACGATGTAGGTGATGAGGCCGTCAAGGTTGGCGAAAGGACCGATGACATTGGGTTTTGCATGTCGTGTGCCATCTGCCCTTGGTGCTGAGGGACCAGGGTTGAAGTCTAACCCAAACTTCTTCTTGTTCTGCTTCACTGAGTTTTGGGCAAACTGGAAGTTGCACTTGAATAGATTGTCGTCACGACACCATAGCAGTGACGACGAGTGTGCATCAGCAGGCTGTGGTCCACGGACCATGCATGGATAGAAGCCTTGAGAAATGGCTTCGTCTCTGGACCTGGGTATAAGATTCTTGTACAGGATATCTCCCCATGGTCTCTTGATGGCGTTTTTCTCAGCATACTCCTGGGTTACGAAGCGGTATTGGAACCATTGTTCTGCCCAATAGCGTCGAATCCATTGGATTCGGGTCTTGCGCTGACCATAATTCTCTTCAGGATCTGTTTTATACATTTCTGCCAGTTCATCAGGCAGATCTTTGGATGTTCCGCCACGACGCTGTCTGCCCCCCTTCCTTGCTGCTGTCTCTGAAGCCATAAACTTTAACTTGAAAGGCTTCAAGACGTTCAAAGGCTTCAAAGGCTTCCTTTTGCTGGAACTGGCTTCAGGAGAATTTATGTGATGCTGTAAGAACTCTGCAAATGAATGCAGACTATGAGAACCAAAGGATTCTCCCACGGACATGTACCTGTGACAGCATTAAGGTGCGAGGGAAGGGGAAGAGGTCATATGCATTCTCAGAAGATTTTGAAGATAAATCAGTTTAGAAGACATTGACCTTATTGTGCGAAGACATTCACTCATAGATAAGAAGTTAGTTCCAGATTTGTACGAACTCACAGATCAGTACAAGTGAGGAATCTAACTACTTTGTGAACCATAAGTGAATATACTAGGCAAGTTATGAGATGCAGATTGAGAGAGATCTAACTTGTGTGAATAGAAACTTCTTATGGTAGAAAGTGACAAAGCCATAGGATCAAAAGGGGCTGTAAAAAGAAGTTTTATTTACCACACTTTGGAACTGCTAGACGGAGTGAGAGATGAGGCCGAGCAGTTCAATCCTCCATGCCCTAACCTGGCGACGGAAGACACCTACGGCGACGGTGGAGAGGACGATGTCCGCGATCGGCGTGAAGACGGCGTCGGAGAGGTTGCGGCAGCGAAGCGCTTCGTCGCCGGCGTCGTCGAGGGCTAGCGGTGGAGCTAGGGTTCGTGCGAGGGAGGAAGAAGGAGATAATGACCGTTGTGAGTGTGTATTTATAGTTACAGGGGCGGCACTGCGCTATTACACAGGTGCCCCTGGCGATTTGCATCTGAGTAACACGTGGCCATCATGCAGAATTTTTGGGGGCAGTTCCACATCCCACGCACGCCTGGATTGTCGGGTGGTCGTTCCTACTTCTCCGGACTTCATGTGGATAAATGAGCATTGAAAACGGACTTAAGGCTTGTCTCTGTGTCTTCTGCTGACAAGGACGCAGAGAAGACATTCGACAGTTTCAATAGAACGCATATGACTTGGAGAGATTGAATTTGAGATAGAGAGCATAGAGAGGTTAGGGTCTGATCACATTCACTTAGTTCAAAAGATTCGAACAAGAAGACATAGCTATAAGTGAATGTTGTAGAGGACAGAACACTAGTATATATCTACATAATCAACATAGTGAAGATAATCATGAAGACATGTTGAGATTGAAGCCAAACCAAATGTGAAGACATTGCAAGGTAACGCCATGAGTGAAACACTTCAAAATAGAACGTTTGGTGGTGGCGTTACCCACCGTATAGGAAGTATTAGACCCAGACACGGCGCACAATTATCGTGGCGCTCCGAAGTCAAATTCCACATTAATGTATTCACACTTAAAATGTATGTTTTCATTGATTCAAGATATACGTTACTTCGTGTGTTGCACATCTAAGTCATCAATATGCATAAGTGTTAGGATGTGTGCCTGATCACAGGACATTTGAGGATTCCAGGATATTTAGCTCACACCGTAACTTGCAAAATCTCTTCTCATCCAAGGGCATGGTGAAGATATCTGCCAATTGCTCTTCAGTGTTGACGTGTATGATATCAATATCTTCCTTCACAACATGATCTCTGAGAAAGTGATGACGAATCTCTATGTGCTTTGTCTTCGAGTGCTGAACTGGGTTGTTGGCAATCTTGATGGCGCTTTCGTTATCGCAGTAAAGTGGCACTTGCTTCAGATGAATGCCATAGTCCTTGAGAGTTTGCTTCATCCACAGAAGCTGAGCGCAGCAAGATCCAACAACAATGTATTCAGATTCAGTAGTGGAGAGGGATACACAGTTCTGCTTCTCTGAAGACCAACATACAAGTGATCATCCCAGAAAGTGACATGTGCCTGATGTAGACTTCCTATCAACCTTGTCACCAGCATAATCAGCATCCGAGAATCCAACCAGATCAAACTCTGAGCCCTTTGGATACCATAATCCTAGAGTTGGGGTGTGAGCCAAATATCGAAGAATTCGCTTCACAGATAAGTGATGCGACTCCTTTGGTGCCGCTTGAAATCGAGCACACATGCAAACACTAAGCATAATGTCTGGCCTAGATGCACATAGATAAAGCAAAGAACCAATCATGGAGCGGTACACCTTTTGATCGAACTCTTTACCATTGTCGTCGGGACCCAGATGATGTTTGGCTGGCATTGGTGTTGTGAAGCCTTTGCAGTCTTGCATACCAAACTTCTTCAGGCACTCTTTGAGATACTTCTCTTGAGATATGAAGATGCCATTGCGTTGTTGTCGTATTTGAAGACCGAGGAAGAACTTCAGCTCCCCCATCATATACATTTGATATTGCTCTTGCATCTTATAACCAAACTCTTCACTGTACTTCTCATTGGTGCAGCCGAAGATAATGTCATCCACATATATTTGGCACACAAACAGTTCACCATCATATGTCTTCATGAAGAGAGTGGGATCTAGGGAACTAGGTATGAAGCCTTTGCTCTTCAGGAAGTATTTGAGTGTGTCATACCAGGCCCGAGGGGCTTGTTTGAGGCCATATAGTTCCTTGTTGAGCCTGTATACCATGTCAGGATGTTTTGGATCTTCAAACCCAGGCGGTTGTGCAACATACACTTCTTCTTCAATCTTGCCATTGAGAAAGGCACTCTTCACATCCATTTCATATAGAAGTATGTTATGATGATTTGCATAGGCCAGCAGTATACGTATGGCTTCAAGTCTAGCCACAGGAGCAAATGTTTCATCGAAGCCAATGCCTTCCACTTGAGTATATCCTTGAGCAATGATTTGACCATGCTCATCTTGCTTGTTGCGGTATATCCATTTGGTGCCTATTATGTTGTGCTTCCATGGATCAGGACGCTTAACCAGTTCCCATACATTGTTCAGCTCAAACTGTTGAAGCTCTTCTTGCATTGCTTGAATCCATTCAGGTTCCATAAAGGCTTCTTCAACTTTCTTGGGTTCTGAAATTGAGACGAATGCGAAGTGCCCAAAGAAATTTGCCAGTTGAGTTGCCCTTGAACGAGTGAGTGGACCGGGTGCATTGATGCTGTCAATTATTCTGTCAATCTGCACTTCATTGGCAACACGAGGATGTACAGGGCGAAGACTTTGCTCTTGCTGATCTGTGTTGTTGTTGGGAGGAATGTCTTCAGGCTGAGCATTGTCTTCATGTGGATCAGGTGCTAAGATGATAACTTCTTCTTCAGGATGAGCTTCAGAAGGTATAATCTCTCCAGTTCCCATTAGCTTGATTGATTCACTAGCTGGAACTTCATCTAGCACATTTGGCAGTTGCTCTCTTTGTGAACCATTAGTCTCATCGAACTGCACATCCACAGTTTCAACCACTTTGTAATGAAAGAGGTTGAAGACTCTGTAGGAGTGCGAATCCTTTCCATATCCAAGCATAAAACCCTCATGTGCTTTTGGTGCAAACTTTGAGGTGTGGTGTGGGTCCTTGATCCAGCACCTTGCGCCAAATACTCTGAAGTAGCTGACATTTGGCTTCTTGCCAGTTAGGAGTTCATAAGATGTCTTGTTCAGAAGCTTGTGAAGATACACACGATTGATTGTATGGCATGCAGTGTCAATGGCTTCAGGCCAGAATTTTCTTGGAGTCTTGTATTCATCTAGCATTGTTCTGGCCATCTCAATGAGTGTTCTGTTCTTGCGTTCGACGACGCCATTCTGCTATGGCGTGTACGGGGCTGAGAATTCATGTGTGATGCCCAAGGTATCCAGATATGTATCAAGGCCAGTGTTCTTGAATTCAGTGCCATTGTCACTTCTGATGTGCTTTATCTTGGCGCCATAATTGTTCATAGCTCGATTGGCGAAGCATCTGAAGACATCCTGCACTTCAGTCTTGTAAAGGATTATGTGTACCCAAGTATATCTAGAGTAATCATCAACAATGACAAAGCCATAGAGGCAAGCAGTAGTGGAAAAAGTTGAGTAGTGAGTGGGACCAAAAAGATCCATGTGAAGCAGTTCGAAGGGTCGAGTAGTGGTCATAATTGTCTTCGAGGGATGTTTTGCCCTTGTCATCTTCCCTGCTTCACAGGCACCGCATAAGTGATCTTTCTTGAACTTGACGCCCTCGATGCCTATGACATGCTTCTTCTTTGCAAGGGTGTGGAGGTTCCTCATGCCAGCATGCCCAAGCCTCCGATGCCAAAGCCAGCATTCTGAAGCCTTTGTCAGAAGACATACTGCAACCTGTGGCCCTGCTGAGAAATCTACCACATACAAATCATCTTTCCGATACCCTTCAAACACTAGAGACTTGTCAGATTCCATTAGTACCAGGCAACGATATTTTCCAAATATTACGACCATGTTCAAATCGCAAAGCATTGAGACAGACATTAAGTTGAAGCCAAGGGATTCAACAAGCATGACTTTATCCATGTGTTGATCCTTTGAGATTGCAACTCTACCTAGACCCAATACCTTACTTTTACCAGTGTCAGCAAATGTGATGTGGCTCTTGTCGGATGGACGTTAGGTTGAGTCCATAAGAAGGCTTCTTTTGCCAGTCATCTGATCTGTACACCCACTGTCAATAATCCATTCTGAAGACGCTGGTGTCGTACCCTACAGTGCAGTTAGGGGGATAGGCTTCACGAAGAGAATTGTGAAGCAAAAACATTTGACGAACCAATGGGTTATGAAAACTTAGATCCAGATTAGGACTAATGGGGAGAGTAGCATGCGATTCAGGAATGAAATACATAGTGATTCCATTCGGGCATTTGATCTTGCGCCTACAAGATTTTTAAGGTCCCCAGCAATAGCGTCAGAAGATTTTGGTTTTCTGCTGGAGACCTTTCCCTGCAAAAGAGAGTTAAGCTTTCTTAACCACCCACATCTTCAAGGGTGGCTTAGAAGCAATAAGTTTAAGTGCAGCATCTGAGAATTTTGGCTTTGGAGCCCGAGCAAACAGTCTAGCAGGCGGACAATAGTACTCATAAGAATAGGCAGAATAGTTTTTGGTCATATGAACATGGCGGTTGGATGAACCGCTCTCATATTCATATGCCTGAGTATGATTTCCCTGCAAAACATTTGCGTTAGTGCGACTCAGGTGATTCCTCTGTCTGTATGAAGCCTTTGGACCGTATGAAGCCTTTGGTCTGAGGTTTGTCTTCTTCATGTGAGGTGTCATGAAGACATTCACAGGAAGATTTTCCAGACACGTTTTTGGAACCCAGATCTTCTTCATAGGCGGTTCATTCCTGCAGTTAGTACCAATGTACCTGGCAAACACTTCACCATTCTGATTCTTAAGCAGTTTATAGTTTGCATCAAGGGATTCATCAATGATAATGGGGTTAGCACAAGTGAAGCCAGATAGATTGGATGGATCTGCTGAGGATTCCTTTGCAGCAACCCATGTGGTTTTGGGGTACTGCTCAGGTTTCCAGTAAGAGCCATCTGCATTTATTTTCCTTACGAACCCAACACCCTCTTTCCTAGGGTTTCGGTTTAGAATCTGCTTCTTGAGGACATCACATAATGTCTGATGTCCTTTGAGACTTTTGTACATCCCTGTTTCAAGCAATGTCTTCAACCTAGCATTCTCATCAGCAATAGGAGTGGTATCCTCAGCAGAGGGGTTAGTTACCACTTCAACAGTTGAAGATATTGCAACAGCAGTAGCAGTGGAACATTCAGCAACAGAAGTAGCATTATCACGCTCAATGCATTTAAGACATGGTGGTTCAAATCCTTCCTGAGCGGAACTGATCTGTTCGGCGTGAAGTGACTCGTTTTCCTTTTGAAGATCTTCATGAGCCGCTCTCAATTTCTCAAGTTCTTGCTTCCTTTGAAGATAATCATAGGAAAGCTTTTCATGAGTTGTTGAGAGAGTATCATGACGATCTTCAAGTTCCTGATACTTAACGTGAAGATTTTTTATGTCTTCAATTAAGGATTCAGATCGAGTCATTTCAGCACCCAACAGATCATCGCTTCTGTCTAACAATTTTTGAATATGTTCCATGGCTTTCTGTTGTTCAGTTGCAATTTTAGCAAGTGTTTTGTAGCTGGGTTTTGAATCACAATCAGAGTCATCGTCACTAGATGTTTGATAGTGAGTAGTGCGTGTGTTTACCTTGGCACCGCGTGCCATGAAGCAGTAGGTAGGAGTGGAGTCGTCCTTGTCATTTGCATCGGTGTCTGTGATGAAGTCATTGTCTTCAGTGTTGAAGATAGACTTGGCGACGTATGCTGTAGCCAGACTTGCAATGCCAGAATCAGACTCCTCCTCAGACTCCACCTCTGCCTCCTCAGAAGTGAACTCCTCCTTTGAATCCATTTCCTTGCCAACAAACGCACGTGCCTTGCCAGATGAGCTCTTCTTGTGTGATGAAGACTTTGAGGAAGACTTGGAAGAAGACTTTGAGTATTTCTTCTTCTTCTTGTCGTCAGAGTCATATTCCTTGCTCTTCTTCTTCTTTCTGTTCTCATTGTCCCACTGTGGACACTCACAGATGAAGTGTCGAGTTTTCTTGCACTTGTGGCATGTTTTCTTCTTATAGTCATGAGCAGAAGCTTCATCATTCCTTGAGCTTGATCGTGAAGGCTTTCTGAAACCTTTCTTCTTGGTGAATTTCTAGAACTTCTTCACTAGCATTGCAAGTTCCCTTCCAATGTCTTCAGGATCATCAGAATTGCTGTCAGATTCTTCTTCAGATGAGGAAACAGCTTTTGCCTTCAAGGCACGAGTTCGCCCATAGTTTGGACCGTAGATATCTCTTTTCTCAGAAAGCTGAAACTCATGTGTGTTGAGCCTCTCGAGTATGTCAGACAGACCGAGTGTCTTGAAATCAGGACATTCTTGAATCATCAGGGCTAGGATGTCAAACGAGATATCAAGTGATCTCAGCAGCGTCCTGACAATTTCATGTTTGGTGATCTCAGTAGCGCCGAGGGCTTGAAGCTCATTTGTGATGTCAGTGAGCCGATCAAATGTGTGCTGGACATTCTCATTGTCATTTCGCTTGAAGCAGTTGAAGAGGTTGCGAAGAACACTGATTCTCTGATCTCTCTGGGTTGAGATGCCTTCATTGACCTTGGAGAGCCAGTCCTAGACCAGCTTGGATGTCTTCAAGGCAATCACACGGCCATACTGTCCTTTGGTGAGATGACCACAGATGATATTTTTGGCAGTAGAGTCCAGTTGAGTGAACTTCTTGACATCAGCAGCAGTGACACCTTCTCCAGCCTTGGGAACGCTGTTCTCCACGACATACCATAGGTCGACGTCAATGGCTTCAAGATGCATGCGCATCTTATTCTTCCAGTAGGGATATTCAGTTCCATCGAAGACGGGGCATGCAGCGGAGAATTTGATTATCCCTGTAGTCGATATAGCTAAAACTCCAGGTGGTTAAACCGAATCACACAGAACAAGGGAGCACCTTGCTCTGATACCAATTGAAAGTGCATTATATCGACTAGAGGGGGGTGAATAGGCGATTTTTATGAATGTCTTCAAAACGTGGAAGTTATGAAGACAAACAGTAGAGATATGCCTATCACTATGCAGCGGAAGTTAGATTACACTAGGCAAGCCATGGTCAAATATTCAATACAGTGAAAGCACAATGACAAATAGCTGCAGTGTAATAAGGATCAGGTAGGAAGAAGTTATGAAGCCAAACAGATCATACAGTCACGTTGTGAAGATAGAAGATAGAGCAAGCATGCAATGACTTCACAATGAGTAACAGTAAGTAAAAGGAAGTGAAGATGAAACCAGTGACTCGTTGAAGACAATGATTTGTTGGACCAGTTCCAGTTGTTGTGACAACTATACGTCTGGTTGGAGCGGCTAGGTATTTAAACCTTAGGACATACAGTCCCGGACACCCAGTCCTGAACACGCAGCTCAGGACACCCAGTCCTCACCGTATTCTCCTTGAGCTAAGATCACACAGACCTCGCCCAATCACTCTGGTAAGTCTTCAAGGTAGACTCCCAAACCTTCACAGACTTCGTTCACCGGCAATCCACAATGACTCTTGGATGCTCAGAACGCGACGCCTAACCGGCTGGAGGATGCACAGTCCTCAAGTGTAATAAGTCTTCAGATCACTCAGACAAGAAGACTTAAGTGATGCCCAATTTACTCTGGCTCTGGGTGGTTAGGGCTTTCTCCTCGCTAGGAATTTTCTCTCAAAGGCTTCGAGGTGGGTTGCTCTCAACGACAAAAGCCGTGCACTGAAATCTGAGCAGCCAACCGTTTATGGTTGTAGGGGGTGGACTATTTATAGCCACTAGGCAACCCGACCTGATTTGTCCGAAATGACCCTGGGTCACTAAGGAACTGACACGTGTTCCAACGGTCCGATTTCAAACTCACAAGGCAACTTTACTTGGGCTACAAGCAAAGCTGACTTGTCTGACTCTGGACAAGATTTTCTCTCATAGTCTTCACTCGAAGACATAGGTTTTGAATTAGGCATCACTTCAGTCGTTCTGACTGGTTCTCTTGGACCCCACTTAGCAGTACGGTGGTTCCTATGACTCAACACAAATGAAAAAGAACTACGAGAGATCTAAGTCTTCGAGTTCCATAGGCTTCATGCGGTGTCTTCTCTTGTCATAGTCTTCAATGTGAATATCTTCATATACCACCATTGACTTCAATGTCTTCGTACATTTTTAGGGGTCATCTCTGGTAGTAAAACCGAATCAATGAGGGACTTCTACCTGTGTTATCCTGCAATTCTCACAAACACATTAGTCCCTCAACTAGGTTTGTCGTCAATACTCCAAAACCAACTAGGGGTGGCACTAGATGCACTTACACGAAGGTTTTTCGGAGTCCCGGATGTGATCACGGACATGACGAGGAGTCTCTAAATGGTCGAGACATAAAGATTGATATATTGGAAGCCTATATTTGGATATCGGAAACATTCCAGGTGAAATCGGGATTTTACCGGAGTACCGGGGGGGTTACCGGAACCCCCCTCCCCCGGGGGTTAATGGGCCTACATGGGCCCTAAGGGAGAAGAGGTGGGCCGGCCAGGGCAGGCCGCGCTCCCCCTCCCCCCTAGTCCGAATAGGACAAGGAAGGGGGGGCGGCGCCCCCCTTTCCTCTTTCCCCTTCCCCTTTCCTTCCCCAACAAGGCAAGAGGGGGAGTCCTACTCCCGATGGGAGTAGGACTCCTCCAGGCGCACCCCTAGGGCCGGCCGCACCTCCCCCTCTCCCTCCTTTATATACGGGGGCAAGGGGACACCCCATGACACACAAGTTGATCTTTGTGATCATTCCTTAGCCATGTGCGGTGCCCCCTTCCACCATATTCCACCTCGGTCATATCGTAGCGGTGCTTAGGCAAGCCCTGCGTCGGTAGAACATCATCACCATCATCACGCCATCATGCTGACGAAACTCTACCTCAACACTCGGCTGGATCGGAGCTCGAGGGACGTCACCGAGTTGAACGTGTGCAGAACTCGGAGGTGCCGTACGTTCGGTACTTGGATCGGTCGGATCGGGAAGATGTACGAGTACTTCCTCTATGTTGTGTCAACGCTTCCGTTGCCGGTCTACGAGGGTACGTAGACAACACTCTCCCCTCTCGTTGCTATGCATCACCATGATCTTCCGTGTGCGTAGGAATTTTTTTGAAATTACTACGTTACCCAACATAACTACCGTCGCCGAAGACCCGGGTAGCAAAAATGCCAAGTTCCTCTCCGCCGTGAACCACTACTTCCACAACGCGTCCTGAAACGTGCATAACTATCGTCGCCAAAGAACCGGGTAGCAAAAACGCCAAGTTCCTCTCCGCCGTGAACCACTACTTCCACAACGCGTCCTGAACGACTACCGTCGCCTTGGGTTTCTTCAAGTTCCCCTACGACCCTGTACGACCGCGGGGATACCACCAAGTACCCCTTCGGATCACCAAGTTCGACTACCACGTGTACCACTACTTTCACTATCGTCGCAAGAATGACTACATCGCGTCGAACCCGATCCACTCCGAAAAGGCACGCTTCAAAGGTATAACCCTGAAACGACGCCCGTGGACGAATGCTTGTGATGTGTTGGATGAGATGCCCGTGTTTGCACCATGTCCGAATTGATCCTTGCATGTTCCTCCTCGTTTGCCATGCCACCGTGGGACACCCGGTTGCTGGGATCACCCCACCATCTTTTCCATGTTCTGCACATCCACACTTTCATTTGTTGGAAATATGCCCTAGAGGCAATAATAAATCGGTTATTATTATATTTCCTTGTTCATGATAATCGTTTATTATCCATGCTAGAATTGTATTGATAGGAAACTCAGATACATGTGTGGATACATAGACAACACCATGTCCCTAGTAAGCCTCTAGTTGACTAGCTCGTTGATCAATAGATGGTTACGGTTTCCTGACCATGGACATTGGATGTCGTTGATAACGGGATCACATCATTAGGAGAATGATGTGATGGACAAGACCCAATCCTAAGCCTAGCACAAGATCATGTAGTTCGTATGCTAAAGCTTTTCTAATGTCAAGTATCATTTCCTTAGACCATGAGATTGTGCAACTCCCGGATACCGTAGGAGTGCTTTGGGTGTTCCAAACGTCACAACGTAACTGGGTGGCTATAAAGGTACACTACAGGTTCTCCGAAAGTGTCTGTTGGGTTGGCACGAATCGAGACTGGGATTTTTCACTCCGTGTAAACAGAGAGGTATCTCTGGGCCCACTCGATAGGACATCATCATAATGTGCACAATGTGATCAAGGAGTTGATCACGGGATGATGTGTTACGAAACGAATAAAGAGACTTGCCGGTAACGAGATTGAGCAAGGTATCGGGATACCGACGATCAAATCTCGGGCAAGTATCGTACCGCTAGACAAAGGGAATTGTATACGGGATTGATTGAATCCTCGACATCGTGGTTCATCCGATGAGATCATCGTGGAACATGTGGGAGCCAACATGGGTATCCAGATCCCGTTGTTGGTTATTGGCCGGAGAGGTGTCTCGGTCATGTCTGCATGGTTCCCGAACCCGTAGGGTCTACACACTTAAGGTTCGATGACGCTAGGGTTATAGGGAATAGATATACATGGTTACTGAATGTTGTTCGGAGTCCCGGATGAGATCCCAGATGTCACGAGGAGTTCCGGAATGGTTCGGAGGTAAAGATTTATATATGGGAAGTCCTGTTTTGGTCGCCGGAAAAGTTTCGGGTTTTATCGGTAATGTACCGGGACCACCGGTGGGGTCCGGGGGTCCACCAAGTGGGGCCACCAGCCCCGGAGGGCTGCATGGGCCAAGTGTGGGAGGGTACCAGCCCCAGGTGGGCTGGTGCGCCCCCCCACCAAGGCCCAAGGCGCAAGGGAGAGTGGAAGGGGGCAAACCCTAGGCTCAGATGGGCCTAAGGCCCACCTAGTGGTGCGCCCCCCTCTCTCCCCCCTTGGCCGCCCCCCTAGATGGGATCTAGGGCTGGCCGCCACCCCTAGGGGTGGAAACCTAGGTGGGGGCGCAGCCCCTCCCCTCCCCCTATATATACTTGAGGTTTTGGGCTGCCAGAGACACGATTCAATCCCCTTCTTGGCGCAGCCCTACCCCTCTCCCTCCTCATCTCTTGCGGTGCTTGGCGAAGCCCTGCTGGAGTACCACGCTCCTCCACCACCACCACGCCGTCGTGCTGCTGCTGGATGGAGTCTTCCCCAACCTCTCCTTCTCCCCTTGCTGGATCAAGGCGTAGGAGACGTCATCGGGCTGTACGTGTGTTGAACACGGAGGTGCCGTCCGTTCGGCACTAGGATCATCGGTGATTTGGATCACGACGAGTACGACTCCATCAACCCCGTTCACTTGAACGCTTCCGCTTAGCGATCTACAAGGGTATGTAGATGCACTCTCCTTCCCCTCGTTGCTAGATTACTCCATAGATTGATCTTGGTGATGCGTAGAAAATTTTGAATTTCTGCTACGTTCCCCAACAGTGGAATCATGAGCTAGGTCTATGCGTAGTTACTATGCACGAGTAGAACACAAAGTAGTTGTGGGCGTCGATATTGTCAATTATCTTGCCGTTACTAGTCTTATCTTGATTCAGCGGCATCGTGGGATGAAGCGGCCCGGACCAACCTTACATGTACGCTTACGTGAGACCGGTTCCACCGACTGACATGCACTAGTTGCATAAGGTGGCTGGCGGGTGTCTGTCTCTCCCACTTTAGTCAGATCGCATTCCATGAAAAGGGTCCTTATGAAGGGTAAATAGAAATTGGCATATCACGTTGTGGTTTTCGCGTAAGAAACGTTCTTGCTAGAAACCTATAGCAGCCACGTAAAAACTTGCAACAACAATTAGAGGACGTCTAACTTGTTTTTGCAGCAAGTGTTTTGTGACGTGATATGGCCAAAGGATGTGATGAATGATATATGTGATGTATGAGATGATCATGTTCTTGTAATAGGAATCACGACTTGTATGTCGATGAGTATGACAACTGGCAGGAGCCATAGGAGTTGTCTTAATTTATTTATGACCTGCGTGTCAATATAAACGTCATGTAATTACTTTACTTTATTGCTAACCCTTAGTTGTAGTAGTAGAAGTAATAGTTGGCGAGACAACTTCATGAAGACACGATGATGGAGATCATGATGATGGAGATCATGGTGTCATGCCGGTGACAACGATGATCATGGAGCCCCGAAGATGGAGATCAAAAGGAGCAAGATGATATTGGCCATATCATCTCACTTTTTGATTGCATGTGATGTTTATCATGTTTTTGCATCTTATTTGCTTAGAACGACGGTAGTAAATAAGATGATCCCTCATTAAAATTTCAAGAAAGTGTTCCCCCTAACTGTGGACCGTTGCGAAGGTTCGTTGTTTCGAAGCACCACGTGATGATCGGGTGTGATAGATTCTAACGTTCGAATACAACGGGTGTTGACGAGCCTAGCATGTACAGTCATCGCCTCGGGACACATGCGAAACACTTAGGTTGACTTGACGAGCCTAGCATGTACAGACATGGCCTCGGAACACGGAAGACCGAAAGGTCGAACATGAGTCGTATAGAAGATACGATCAACATGAAGATGTTCACCGATGATGACTAGTCCGTCTCACGTGATGATCGGACACGGCCTAGTTTACTCGGATCATGTAATCACTTAGATGACTAGAGGGATGTCTATCTGAGTGGGAGTTCATAAGATGAACTTAATTATCCTGAACATAGTCAAAAGGTCTTCGCAAATTATGTCGTAGCTCGCGCTTCAGTTCTACTGTTTAGATATGTTCCTAGAGAAAATTTAGTTGAAAGATGATAGTAGCAATTATGCGGACTAGGTCCATAAACTGAGGATTGTCCTCATTGCTTCATAGAAGGATTGTGTCCTTAATGCACCGCTCAGTGTGCTGAACCTCGAACGTCGTCTGTGGATGTTGCGAACATCTGACATACACATTTTGATAACTATGTGATAGTTCAGTTAAACGGTTTAGAGTTGAGGCACCGAAGACGATTTGAAACATCGTGAAACATATGAGATGTTTCGAGGGCTGAATTGGGATTTCAGGCTCGTGCCCACTTCAAGAGGTATAAGACCTCCGACGATTTTCTTAGCCTGCAAACTAAGGGAGAAAAGCTCAATTGTTGAGCTTGTGCTCAGATTGTCTAAGTGCAACAATCATTTGAATCGAGTGGGAGTTGATCTTCCAGATGAGATAGTGATGTTTCTCCGAAGTCATTACCACCAAGCTGCTAGAGCTTCGTGATGAACTATGATATATCAGGGACATATATGATGATCCTTGAGACATTCGCGATGTTTGACACCACAAAAGTAGAAATCAAGAAGGAGCATCAATTGTTGATGGTTGGTGAAACCACTAGTTTCAAGAAGGGCAAGGGCAAGAAGGGATACTTCATGAAACGGCAAATCAGCTGCTGCTCTAGTGAAGAAACCCAAGGTTGAACCCAAACCCGAGACTAAGTGCTTCTATAATAAGGGGAACAGCCACTGGAGCAGAATTACCCTAGATACTTGGTAGATGAGAAGGCTGGCAAGGTCGATAGAAGTATATTGGATATACATTGTGTTAATGTGTACTTTACTAGTACTCCTAGTAGCACCATGGTATTAGATACTGGTTCGGTTGCTAAATGTTAGTAAACTCGAAATAAAAGGCTACGGAGTAAACGGAGACTAGCTAAAGGTGAGCTGGCAATATGTGCTGGAAGTTTTTCCAAGCTTGATGTGATCAAGCATCGCACGCTCCCTCTACCATCAAGATTGGTGTTTGCGTTGAGCATAGACATGATTGGATTATGTCTATCACAATACGGTTATTCATTTAAGGAGAATAATGGTTACTCTGTTTATTTGAATAATACCTTCAATGGTCTTGCACCTAAAATGAATGGTTTATTGAATCTCGATCGTAGTGATACACATGTTCATGCCAAAAGATATAAGATAGTAATGATAGTACCACCTACTTGTGGCACTGCCACGTAAGTCATATCGGTATAAAACGCATTAAGAAGCTCCATGTTGATGGATCTTTGGGCTCACTCGTTTTGAAAAGTTTGAGACATGCGAACCATGTCTATTGGTGTATATGCATGAAGAAACTCCATGCAAATGGACCGTTTGGACTCACTTGATTTTGAATCACTTGAGACATGCAAATCATACCACATGGGCAAGATGACTGAAAGGCTCGTTTTCAGTAAAATGGAACTAGAAAGCAACTTGTTGGAAGTAATACATTTTGATGTGTGCAGTCCAATGAGTGCTGAGGCGTGTAGTGGATATCGTTATGTTCTTACTTCACAGATGATTTGAGTAGATGTTGAGTATATTTACTTGATGAATCATGAGTCTGAATTATTGAAAGGTTCAAGTAATTTTAGGGTGAAGTTGAAAGATCGTCGTGACAAGAGGATAAAATATCTATGATATGATCATAGAGATGAATATCTGAATTACGAGTTTGGCACAGAATTAATACATTGTGGAAATTGTTTCACAACTAATACAGCCTGAAACACCATAGTGTGATGGTGTGTCCGAACATCATAATTGCACCCTATTGGATATGATGCATACCATGATGTCTCTTATCGAATTACCACGATAGTTTATGGGTTAGGCATTAGAGACAACCACATTCACTTTAAATAGGGCACCACGTAATTCCATGAGATGACACCGTATGAACTATGGTTTAGAGAAACCTAAGCTGTCATTTCTTAAAAGTTTGGGGCTGCGATGCTTATGTGAAAAGGTTTCAGGCTGATAAGCTCGAACCCAAAGCAGATAAATGCATCTTCATAGGACACCCAAAACAGTTGGGTATACCTCCTGTCTCAGATCCGAAAGCAATAAGGGATTGTTTCTAGAATCGGGTCCTTTCTCGAGGAAAAAGTTTCTCTCGAAAGAATTGAGCGGGAGGATGGTGGAGACTTGATGAGGTTATTGAACCGTCTCTTCAACTAGTGTGTGGCAGGGCACAGGGAGTTGTTCCTGTGGCACCTACACCAATTGAAGTGGAAGCTTATGATAGTGATCATGAAACTTCAGATCAAGTTACTACCAAACCTCGTGGGATGACAAGGATGCGTACTACTTCAGAGTGGTACGTAATCCTGTCTTGGAAGTCATGTTGCTAGACAACAATGAACCTATGAGCTATGGAGAAGCGATGGTGGGCCTGGATTCCAAAATGGCTCGAGGCCATATAATCCGAGAGAGGATCCATATATGAAAACAAAGTGTAGACTTTGGAAGAACTACTTGATGGTCGTAAGGCTGTTAGGTACATATGGATTTTTAAAAGGAAGACGGACAATGATGGTAAGTATCACCATTAAGAAAGCTCGACTTGTCGTTAAGATGTTTTTCCCGACAAGTTCCAGGAGTTGACTACGATGAGAATTTCTCACCCGTAGCGATGCTTAAGTCCGTCGGAATCATGTTAGCATTAGCTGTATTTTTTGATTATGAAATCTTACAGATGGATGTCAAAACAAGTTTTCTTACCATGTTTTCGTAAGAAAAGTTGTATGTGATACAATAGAAGGTTTTGTCAATCCTGAAAGATGCTAACAAGTATGCAAAGCTCCAGCAATCCTTCTAAGGACTGGAGTAAGCATCTTGGAGTTTGAATGCATGCTTTGATGAGATGATCAAAGATTTTGGGTGTATGCAAAGTTTATGAGAAACTTGTATTTCCAAAGAAGTGAGTGGGGGCACTATAGAATTTCTGATGAATATATGTTGTTGACATATTGTTGATCAGTAATGACGTAGAATTTCTGGAAAGCATATAGGGTTATTTGGAAAGTGTTTTTCAATGGAAAGCCTGGATTAAGCTACTTGAACATTGAGCATCAAGATCTATAAGGATAGATCAAAACGCTTAATGGTACTTTCAAATGAGCACATACCTTGACATGATCTTGAAGGTGTTCAAGATGGATCAGTCAAAGAAGGAGTTCTTGCCTGAGTTATAAGGTACGAAGTTAAGACTTAAAGCTCGACCACGGCAGAAGAAAGAGGAAGGACGAAGGTCGTCCCCTATGCTTTTGTCATAGGCTCTATACGGTATGCCATGCTGAGTACCGCACCTGATGTGTGCCTTGCCACATATCTGGCAAGAGGGTACAAAGGTAATCTAGGAGTAGATCACCAGATAGCGGTCTAAATTATCCTTAGAGAAATAAGGATATGTTTCTCGGTTATGGAGGTGATAAAGAGTTCGACGTAAAGAGTTACGTCGATGCAAGCTTAACACCTATCCGGATAGCTCTGAGTAGAGATACCGGATACGTATAATGGAGCAACAATTTAGAATAGCTCCAAGTAGAACAGTTATTTGAAATGGATCCAAATGTAGCGTAGTAGTTGCATCTACAAGATGACATAGAAATTTGCGAAGTACATACGGATCTGAATGTTGCAGACCCGTTGACTGAAACCTCTCTCACAAGCATAACATGATCAAACCCAGAACTCTTTGGGTGTTAGTCACATGGGGATGTGACCTTGAGTGTTAATCACATATCGATGTGAACTGGATTATTGACTCTAGTGCAAGTGGGAGACTATTGGAAATATGCCCTAGAGGCAATAATAAATTGGTTATTATTATATTTCCTTGTTCATGATAATCGTTTATTATCCATGCTAGAATTGTATTGATAGGAAACTCAGATACATGTGTGGATACATAGACAACACCATGTCCCTAGTAAGCCTCTAGTTGACTAGCTCGTTGATCAACAGATGGTTACGGTTTCCTGACCATGGACATTGGATGTCGTTGATAATGGGATCACATCATTAGGATAATGATGTGATGGACAATATCCAATCCTAAGCCTAGCACAAGATCATGTAGTTCATATGCTAAAGCTTTTCTAATGTCAAGTATCATTTCCTTAGACCATGAGATTGTGCAACTCCCGGATACCGTAGGAGTGCTTTGGGTGTGCCAAACGTCACAACGTAACTGGGTGGCTATAAAGGTACACTACAGGTATCTCCGAAAGTGTCTGTTGGGTTGGCACGAATTGAGACTGGGATTTGTCACTCCGTGTAAATGGAGAGGTATCTCTGGGCCCACTCAGTAGGACATCATCATAATATGCACAATGTGATCAAGGAGTTGATCATGGGATGATGTGTTACGAAACGAGTAAAGAGACTTGCCGGTAACGAGATTGAACAAGGTATCGGGATACTGACGATCGAATCTCGGGCAAGTATCGTACCGCTAGACAAAGGGAATTGTATACGGGATTGATTGAATCCTCGACATCGTGGTTCATACGATGAGATCATCGTGGAACATGTGGGAGCCAACATGGGTATCCAGATCCTGCTATTGGTTATTGGACGGAGAGGTGTCTCGGTCATGTCTGCATGGTTCCCGAACCCGTAGGGTCTACACACTTAAGGTTCGATGACGCTAGGGTTATAGGGAATAGATATACGTGGTTACCGAATGTTGTTCGGAGTCCCGGATGAGATCCCGGACGTCACGAGGAGTTCCGGAGTGGTCTGGAGGTAAAGATTTATATATGGGAAGTCCTGTTTTGGTCACCGGAAAAGTTTCGGGTTTTATCGGTAATGTACCGGGACCACCGGAGGGGTCCGGGGTCCACCAAGTGGGGCCACCAGCCCCGGAGGGCTGCATGGGCCAAGTGTGGGAGGGTACCAGCCCCAGGTGGGCTGGTGCGCCCCCCACCAAGGCCCAAGGCGCAAGGGAGAGTGGAAGGGGGCAAACCCTAGGCTCAGATGGGCCTAAGGCCCACCTAGTGGTGCGCCCCCCTCTCTCCCCCCTTGGCCGCCCCCTAGATGGGATCTAGGCTGGCCGCCACCCCTAGGGGTGGAAACCTAGGTGGGGGCGCAGCCCCTCCCCTCCCCCTATATATACTTGAGGTTTTGGGCTGCCAGAGACACGATTCAATCCCCTTCTTGGCGCAGCCCTACCCCTCTCCCTCCTCGTCTTGCTGTGCTTGGCGAAGCCCTGCTGGAGTACCACACTCCTCCACCACCACCACGCCGTCGTGCTGCTGCTGGATGGAGTCTTCCCCAACCTCTCCTTCTCCCCTTGCTGGATCAAGGCGTAGGAGACGTCACCGGGCTGTACGTGTGTTGAACACAGAGGTGCCGTCCGTTCGGCACTAGGATCATCGGTGATTTGGATCATGACGAGTACGAATCCATCAACCCTGTTCACTTGAACGCTTCCGCTTAGCGATCTACAAGGGTATGTAGATGCACTCTCCTTCCCCTCATTGCTAGATTACTCCATAGATTGATCTTGGTGATGCGTAGAAAATTTTGAATTTCTGCTACGTTCCCCTACATCATTCGCATCGACATCTCGATGAGTTTTCGGATCATCGGAATGTTGCCGTGGCACCATTTCCGTTGTCGTTGCCGTGACACCCCTTTCGTTCCGTCATGGTGACCAAATGCTTCATAACATGCTCATATCAACATTTTCATAAAATGGCATAAAACTTGCATATGTCATCCGCATCATGATAACAACATTTAAATGTTTAAAATTGTTGTTTGCTTTAAATTGCTAAATGCATGTGGGGATTTTCTGGAATTGTTGTTTGTCGTTCCGCCCTCATTTAAACTTGCCTAGATAGGTAGTTTTCATATGTCTCACCCCTTTCCATGTTTAATAACATTTAATATTGTTGGGTACATAAACGAGAGAGAACTAAATAATTGATGTGGTGTTTTCATATGCCTCGCCCCGCTTAATTTATAGTATTGCTTGTTGCACTTTGCCATGACATGCCTATTTAAACCGGACATGCATCATACTTGTTTGTGGATCATGCCAAGTTTATGTGATGGTTGTTTACGATGATCTTTCCTTCTTTCTGGTTGCGCTTCTCCTTGTTAGTTCTGGTTACGTTGCGATTGTGAGGATTCGTTTGACTAAGTCCATTTGTCTTCTTCATGGACTCGTTCTTCTTCCTTGCGGGATTTCAGGCAAGATGACCATTACCCTCAATATCACTTCTATATTTGCTTGCTAGTTGTTCGCTCTATCGCTATGTTGCGCTACCTACCACTTGTTTATCATGCCTCCCATTTTGACATGTTAAGCCTCTAACCCACCTTCCTAGCAAATCGTTGTTTGTCTAAGTTACCGCTTTGCTCAGCCCCTCTTATAGTGTTGTTAGTTGCAGGTGAAGATGAAGTTTGTTCCATGTTGGAACATGGATATTTTGGGATATCACAATATTTATTATTTAATTCATGCATCTATATACTTGGTAAATGGTGGAAGGCTTGGCCTTATGCCTAGTGTTTTGTTCTACTCTTGCCGCCCTAGTTTCCGTCATACCGGTGTTATGTTCCTTGATTTTGTGTTCCTTACGCGGTTGGGGTTATGGGACCCCCTTGACAGTTCGCTTTGAATAAAACTCCTCCAGCAAGGCCCAACCTTGGTTTACATTTGCCTCACCTAAGCCTTTTTCCCTTGGGTTTTCGGAGCCCAAGGGTCATCTTTATTTACGCCCCCCGGGCCAGTGCTCCTCCAAGTGTTGGTCCAACCTGGGCGATGTCCGGCGCCCCCTGGGCAACCAGGGTCTATGCTAACCCGACGTTTGGCCCATCCGGTGTGCCCTAAGAACGAGATATGTGCAGCTCCTATCGGGATTTGTCGGCACAGCGGGCGGTCTTGCTGGTCTTGTTTTACCATTGTCAAAATGTCTTGTAACCGGGATTCTGAGACTGATCGGGTCGTTCCGGAAGAAGGAATATCCTTCGCTGATCATGAGAGCTTGTGATGGGCTAAGTTGGCACACCCCTGCAGCGTATTATCTTTCGAAAGCCGTGCCTGCGATTATGTGGCAGATGAGAATTTGTTAATGTCCGGTTGTAGAGAATTTGGACACTTGACTTAATTAAAATGCATTAACCGCGTGTGTAACCATGATGGTCTCTTTTCGGCGGAGTCCGGGAAGTGAACACGGTTTGGGTTATGTTTGAACGTAAGTAATTTCAGGATCACTTCTTGATCACTTCTAGCTTCACGACCGTTGCGTTGCTTCTCTTCTCGCTCTTATTTGCGTATGTTAGCCACCAAATTTTGCTTAGTGCTTGCTGCAGCTCCACCTCATTACCCCATCCTACCCATAAGCTTAAATAGTCTTGATCTCGTGAGTTTTGAGATTGCTGAGTCCTCCTGGCTCACAGATTCTACCAAAACAGTTGCAGGTGCCGATGATGCCAGTGCAGGAGATGCTTCGACGAGGACCTTGGTCGTTACTATGTTTCGTTTCCTGATTAGTAGTGGAGCCCAGTTGGGACGATTGAGGATCTAGCATTTGGGGTTATCTTCCTTTCTTTTGGATTTGATCGTAGTGGGTCTATGTGTGTACTCTGAATGATGTATATTTAATTAATGTATTGTGTAAAGTGGCGATTGTAAGCCAACTCTTTATCCCATTCTTGTTCATTGCATGGGATTGTGTGAAGATGACCCTTCTTGCGATAAAACCATCATGCGGTTATGCCTCCAAGTCGTGCCTCGACACGTGGGAGATATAGCCGCATTGTGGGTGTTACACCTTACCCCTTCACATTTTGCTCCGCCTGTCCGCCGCTGCCGCTACTTTCCACTCCCTTTTCGCCACCATTAGTAGCCACCCCCCCCCCCAGTCGGGTGAGGAGCTACCCATTTCTAACGCCGGAGCGCCGGCTACAGCTCCTTGAGCAGATCGGGGCAAGGCGTGAAGCCCGAATCACCGTCGGGTTACCTCCGGATGCAGTTTATCCAGAGGAGGAGGTTGAGGAGGAGTAGGAGGAGCCGGAGGAGGATGTGGGGGACGCTGGCGACACGGATCTGCAGGCGGAGCAGCAGGCCATCCTCGATCCCCTCTGCTCGAAGTCAGCTGCGGAGGCCAGACGCCGTTGCCGGCAGGAGATGGTGGCATATCAGGTCGCGGAGGAGTAGGAGATGCTCGCCTACATGGATGAGGTCGAGCAAGAGGAGGATGAGCCGGAGCCCTCCCACGCGCCCATCCACCCGGCGCCCGGCACCGACGTTGTGGACATCTCCAACGACGAATATTAGCTAGGGTAGTACGTAGGATCTGTGTTTGCATGCTTTGTATGGATCTAGGAGTTGAAATATAAGAGACTCGGATGCAGAGTGGCTAATTTGAGGTGTGACCGGTCACTGTCTGCGGACGCGCACGGTCGCGTCTATGGGCATTTGAGGGATCGGATTTGTTAGGTCCGGCTGTAGATGCTCTAAAGGGAAGGGGGAGAGGAGAAGAACGAAAGGCAATAGGTGAAGGAAGGCAGAGCTTCGCGAGGAGGCGATGGAGCGTGGTCACACGAGAGGAACGAGGCGGTGGAAATTTCTGAGTGTGCGGAGGCGTGGGTCCACTGGCCAGGGAAAGAAAGGGGTTCGGGCTAGCGCACCCTGCAGATTGAGTCGTCCAAATGCCGGGCTTGATTTTCCTGGCGAGAGTTTACACGTGGTTTCAGGCCCTGGAAAAAGGAAGGGATCCGAGGGAGGGGGTGATCAGGAAACCAAATGAGTCCTGGCATGGTCTTTCGGGTCTTCTTCGCCTCTATCAACATTGAGTGACTATTCGGAATCTCTCCGGTCTCAAAACTCCGCTCCCGAGCGAGAAGCTCGGTTTGAGCCACTCCCTGCAATTATGATGCTCTCCCTCAGCTCCGGGAGCTGCAGTTGTGGAGCGGAGAGGATCCGAACAGAGGTTGAGTGTGTCGGCTATGGCTTTGCCACGTCTCACAATACCTTGTCACTGTTTACACCCCGTTGAGCAGACTAGGCGTAGAGAGAAGTACACGGAAGGCGCACTGAAAAAGAAAGAAAGAATAGGAGTATTTGTAATGCCAAACATAACATTTTTGATTTTATAACAATATGCCAGAAAAATGGTACAGTTGATGAGTTCGAGTGTCAATCTACTTCTGTTTTTTCCAAACCTTGTTTACTCCCACACGGTCTTATGGCCATGCTCGACGTCTATGGTGAGTGCCGGTGACTATTCCGCATCCCCTCTTAGAGCATCTCCAGCCGTTGGCCTCCCCAGGAGGCATAAAAATCGCCCCCTGGGGGCGAGCCGGCAATACAATGGATGCTGGGGGCGGTTGGGCATCCAGGCGTCGCCCCCAGGCATCGATATTGGCCCAGTTTTCAGCCCAATTTCGGCGAACAGATGCCTCATATGGGCGAGAATCGGCCCATATTCGGCGTGGTTCGTCGTTGCTCGGCATTCAGTTATCAACATAAATATTTTTTATCACATAGTTCATCATAGAAAATTAAATAGATCAACAAAATAGTGCAACAACAAATAGTTCAATACAAATAATATAGTTCAACAAATAAAAACTCATTTTTCATCGCACGTCGAGCCCGACGTCGCCCTTGATCCTCCATAGGTGCTCCACCAGATCCTACTGCAGTTGATGATGCACCTGTGGATCTCGGATCTCCTGACGCATACTGAGGCAGGCATGCCAGTTTGCCGGTAGCTGGTGATCAACTTTGGCTAGAGGACCCTGCCTATAGTATGGTGGCTCTTCCTGCTCGCTCTTAATGATCATGTTGTGCAAGATGACACAGCAAGTCATGATCTCCCACATTTGATCTTTTGACCAGGTCTGAGCAGGGTACCGGACAACAGCAAATCGAGATTGGAGCACACCAAATGCCCGCTCGACATCCTTCCTGCAAGCCTCCTGCATCTTGGCAAAGTGGGACTTCTTGCCTCCTGGCACAGCGTTTGAGATAGTCTTCACAAATGTAGACCATCTTGGATAGACGCCGTCAGCTAGGTAGTACCCCTTGTTGTAGTGTCGCCCATTGATCTCGAAGTTCACCGGAGGAGAATGACCTTCAACAAGCTTGGCAAAGACAGGGGAGCACTGCAGCACGTTGATGTCATTGTGAGTTCCTGGCATACCAAAGAAGGAGTGCCAAATCCAGAGGTCCTGTGTGGCCACCGCCTCAAGTACCACACTGCAACCGCCTTTGGCGCCTTTGTACATCCCCTGCCAAGCAAATGGGCAGTTCTTCCATTTCCAATGCATGTAGTCGATGCTTCCACCAAGCATCCCAGGAAATCCTCTTGCTGCATTCTGTGCTAGGATCCGAGCAGTGTCTTTCGCATTGGGTGTTCGCAAGTATTGCGGTCCAAACACTGCCACCACTGCCCGACAGAACTTGTAGAAACACTCAGTGGTGGTGGACTCGGCCATGCGCCCGTAGTCGTTAAATGAATCACCGAGAGCTCCATATGCAAGCATCCTCATCGCTGTTGTGCACTTCTGGATCGAGGTGAATCCAAGTGTGCCGGTGAAATCCATCTTGCATTTGAAGTAGCTGTCAAACTCCCGGATGGAATTCACAATCCTGAGAAAGAGCTTTCGGCTCATCTGATAACGGCGCCGAAATGTTTTGTTGCCGTGCAGTGGAGCATCGGCGAAGTAGTCGGAGTAGAGCATGCAGTAGCCTTCGAGACGATGCCGGTTCTTTGCTTTCATCCGCCCCGGCGCTGAGCCACCTCGCCGCGGCTTTTCATTGCTCGCCAGCAGCTGGGCGAGGGCGGCGAGCACCATGGGATGTTCCTCTTCCTGGACGTCGGCCTCGGCTTCCTCCTCCAGCAATGCGGCGAGCGCTTCCTCGTCGTCCAAGTCCATCGCCGAGGCAGGCAAATCGCCGAACACCTTGCGCCCGGCTTCGGCTTCCTCCGCCGCTTAACTGCCCCTCCGCGGCCGGAAATGGCGGAAAATGCCCAGCTGCTGGTGGAGGGGACTGCCTCGGTGAACCTTTGCTCTTTTTCCGGCGGGGATTGGCTATCTAGCGGCG
>NC_057812.1:22373669-22382380 GCF_018294505.1 Triticum aestivum
TGCGTTCACTGGTTCCTCAAATTTGCCTGCGGCCCAGCGGGGGCGCCGGTCGGACAGACCGGCGATGGTGCCGCCACCCACGGAACCCCTGAGTACCGAGGAGGGGCTCCCCTAGGGTTCGTGCCACGGCGTGGGAAGAGAGCAGGTGGCCACCAGCCCCAGGCGGAGAACTCCGGAACGCCAAAGAGAGGTGAAACTTGCGAGCCCGCAGGTGGGTCTCTTGTCGGAAAGAGACTTAATTGTCAGAAATACTAGTACAAAATTATTTTTCTACATCCTACCATGAACTGGGAGATGGATGTCGCTTCTGCGGGTACGCGCGAGCTATATCCTTCCTGCCACCAATAGATGACGCTTTTCCAGTAACCAATTCTTGACTTATGTACAGTAATTAGTAGTTCCAATCATGTGTTTCCTCCACCCTTATGTATGAATGATTTATAAAGCATATGGGACTGAGAATGAGGGGATTGTGATAGGAGCAGTATATTTTGCAAATATATGATATCTATCACTTAACTGTGGCAGTATCTCTCCACAGTGCCACTCAGCCATGGCCTGGCTCCTTCAACGATGACCGGAGCCGCTGGGGGCTGTAAGGACATCATCCTCATCAACTGCGGCTTCCTCCACCATCAACTTTTACGCTGCTGTCAACGCTGCTACTTCCATCAGGAAAGGTCTTGGCAAGTCCTACTTTCTCACTCCCCTGTTCTTTTGCATAAAACCGTGGCGTGTGTATCTGATATCCATACTGGTTTTAGTGCCATTCCGTATGATTTATGAATTGTAAATTGCAATGTCTGCTTGTTAGTCCAGGTCCTTGCAAATGCTCAAATAACTTAGTATTATCGCTTATACTTTAATGCAGAACATTTTACTCGAGTAGCTCCCAGTGGTATGATAGAGACAGACACTGAGAGAAGAGCTGGATGATCTTCAGGTCAGGTTTTGTCGTATCACTTAAAATCACAGTGGTTATATTTGTGTGCACTTGCCAAGCAAATCTGATAATGGGCTGCGTATGAACCTTCAGAATCCATTACTGCCCAAGAGCTTCCCAAAGTAGCAGCCTCTATCCTGAGGTTCACCAGCTGTCCAGGGTCTACCAGCGATGGCTGTTAGGTGGAAGAGTGAGGTCTGAGGCGGTTACTTGGCATGCGGCATCGAACTCTAAACAAGTTCAAGGATGCTGGCTTACCATGCCACTGGCCAAAGTGTTTTATGAAACTCAAGCATTTGTGGGTAAGTCCACATGGATGCCACACAGAAGAACAACTGCCACATGAGCTCCATGTTGGACCAAATCCACATTTGGTTGGGCTTAGGGTTTAAAATGTCTAGTTTCAATAGTTCGTTGAGATCGATGTTCGTACTGTTGCATCACATTAGTGCAAAATCATACATTATTGATGCTTGCCATGATTCTAAAAAGGGTCATTTTAGCACAAAATGTCATGCCCCTGTCCCAGTGAAATAGCAAGCCAACCATACAAAAGATGAAAATCCCCTACACAAAACCCTTCTATGGTATCCCAACTCATATTTCCCACCTCACACAAACACCTAACAAGTTCAAGTGGCTGTAATTGAAAGGATCGAGATGGACCTAGAGGTTGTTGTGTAGTGTAGAACACACAATATTATTATGCCATATTTTGCAGTACCAAGCATGCCAAGATGGATAGGTCACTACCATTTAGATGAAAACAGCAAGAAGGAAAGATTCATTCATTTTGCTCAATCAAAATGGATCAATCGTTACCTGAACCATAGAATTGAAACGATGTGCACTGCTTGAGAGTTTTGGTTGAAGTGCCAAATTAGCAACAGAAGATCTAGCTAATGGGCGAATACCATTTGGGGGATAAGTGAGTGTCCAGTTATCAGCTGCACCAAGTGCAGCAGTACTCTTTTCGATTCTCCTCAAGTTAGCATCTAATGCTTGCTCAAGACTGGGCTTGAACTGCTTCAGGAGGACAGCAGAAACAGATAGACCACGAGCTTCCAGCAAGGAACAATGGCCAAATGATATTTGAACACATCCTGCAGCTGCTCTCAAGCCTCCAGCGGCTGCACAAGAAGACAACACATGCCTCTTTACCAGGAGTGCAAAGGACAAGACCTGCTGGGTAGCCCATGTAACCAGCTCAGATGCATAACATGACTCATCACCAAAAACTTCCACAGAATCACTGAGCGCCTGAGCTACAACTGAAAAAACTTGTTGAGCAAGTGCAGCAGTGTATGCCCCACCATATGAAGTGCTTGACGGATGTTTAGTTTGCAAATTACATTGAAGCCTTTGAATATGTGCACTGATTAACAGACTGTGAGCTCGAGGGCCATCACCAAGCTTTTGAGAGCAGAAGCGGCAGCATGAAGCTCAATGGCACGAGTAGAAGACTGACAAGCACCTTCAGCAAGCTGGTCTGCCAGCTTTTGACGATTATCAGAGACGGCACTTCTCAATGCCGAAATTTCAGCTGTAGTTAGAGTTTGTGTCCGGTCTGCAGTAACTCGCTCCGCTTCATCTAGTGCATCTAGCGCTTCATCCACTCTTCTCTCAGCTAGCAAAACATCAAGCATGTCTGGGAAATCTGCAGACCATTTCTGTATTTCTGAAGGCTCCTGGCCATCAACATTGGATATGTCCTCTTCTGTAGAACCTTCAGTGCCCGAAGTCAGGGAATCTATCTGAACAGATAGACCATGGATTAAAGCTGCCTGTGTATTGAGTAAATTACTAATTGACAACCCCCAAGGACTTCTTCGTGTCGCATTTGAAGCTCAAGATGGGGTTGAGTCAAGGTTCTTTTCTCCGGTAACTGACCGGTTACCGGAAATTCCCTTGCCTCCTGAAATTTTTTGTGACCGTTCATTTATTTTTTTGAAAATTTTGAATTTAAATGTTAAGGCCATGTCAAATAGACCCTTTATGCCTAATGGATCACGCAATGGCTCATGTTTTACTAGAGAAGTCGATGACACCTTAGCCCAAGGTCGTGCGGTTGACTCCCCATGCTGCCGATTATATTTTTTGTGTGGTAGTCACGCTTGGAGGACAAAAACAATCACTGTGCGGCAAGGAGGATCGAACCCACGGCTTTGGCAAGCCCTTCACTTACCATTGCATTGTTTATATATAGGAATTTAGTCCATGATCAAATTATAACAATCTCATGAGAGTATGCATAACAAAACTTTAATAACTATGTTCTCTCACGATAAGATCCCAACAAAATAAAGAATTATAATCAGCAATCTTGAAGCACCAACAATATGAGGGACATATGTGATGTCTCGATGGGGAACAAGATGGGAGTGGTTGCTTTGAGATACATGGATTCGCGTGGCGTTCTTTTTATTGCTTTGGTCTGCTACATATCTAGTTATCCTGTTTTTACCATGAAATAGTTCTGTTCCATATATTTGCAGTCTGGAATGCAGTCATTGATGGAGTTTACCAGAAATGCTTACTGAATTTCTAGTAAGATGGAGTCTCATTATGATTTCTTTCACGTTTCAGAAACCTATTATATTGCCCATCACATAGGCCGTTTACACTGCTGTTATGGCAACATCGCCTGTTCTAAATTTTTAGCGTCTTCAATCAGTTCACAAGGTAGCAGCCTCTATCCCGTTGATCCTTCAGATCCTCAGGTGCGCATATAATAATCCGTAAACTCTACCCTACAGATTTCTTTCTGTTTATTAATGATTTAAGTTTGTCTAAGTTTGTCATTTTAGCTATACTCATTCATTGGTTCATGAAGTATTTCTGCGAATTCCACTGCAAAAAAGAAAAGAAAAAAAGAAGTATTTCTGCGAATTTATTGCAAAAGCTTAAATGTTCTGTTCTACAACACACTGTAGAAGATGATACAAGCTTCCTAGAAAATGTTAGTGGACAAACACAATGTTTTAGCAGTTGAAATAGGGTTGTGATGTAGTTTTTGGTGCAGATCCACACAACGAAGTTGACATTAGCTGAAGACGAGTACCGTGATGGGCAAAGATGATATTCTTGGTGGTCATATGGAAGCGATCGATTATGAGGCTGCATTGCTTGTCCAAAGAGAGCACGTGGTGCAGGTAGGACATGTAAATCAGATATCCCTTGTCATTCCAGCACTCCGAGCTCACTATTTACTAGTAATTACAATGCGCAGTAGAGGCACACTCGATATATTGCAGTAAGCCACTATGTTGAACTGAGAGCATCTCTAATAGCAGCCCTATTTTAGGGCACCAAAAATGGTTGGAGTAAAAATTTTGGGCACTAAAACTTGATTTTCTTTGGGCACAAAAAAGCGGCGTCTCCAACAGCTGCCTTAAAATAGTGCAGCCGCACGCATCACAATTTGTTGTCCACATTTTCTTTTTTGAGGATGTGTCGCCCACATTTTACATACGGCATAAACAAAATGTGAACTAGTTGGCATTTCCTAAAAGGAAGGATGAATAACCATCAGTTCACTCTGAAAATGTAAGAATTCAACGTCCATTTGCCTTTTCTGATATTACTAGTTATAGAATCCAAGTTTGAATGGTGGGCTGACAAATTGACAAAGTGTAAGAATCCAAGTTTGAACTAGTTGGACTGTAGTACTTTGCATGTATCCCTACCAGTGAGCATGTAGTTTGTGACATCAAGTGTTAAATTTTAAATGAGCCAATGTTGCTTCACCATATCTCCAAATGCTGCTCGATGCGTGTCCTTCACCCCTGTTTTACCGTGCTTAACTTAGATGAAACTTAAATTTCTCTCCAAATTACATGGATACGGAGGTGGAATAAAATCTTGTTTATAGTTCAGAGAAACTTCAGAAGCTAGGGTGGACCTGCCTTGAGGCCTGTAGAGAAGACCCTGGGGGACAGCGTCGAATCCTACAGAGCATCTGGCATCCTGAACTGAGCATCCAACTGGGACAAGCTTGGTTGTTGATCCTTGCCAAACCAGGACTATATTGTCCGTTTTTCAACACCCATATCAACTGCTGGTGTACAAATTCAGAATGGTACGAGAGTCAGGCATACTCAGGTAGATGAGTACGTCTTTCCATGTCTCAGTTTGTTGGCGTCAATGAAAAAGTACTGTAGACACAGAACTGTTGATATGAAAATCAATTCCATTCATTAACTGACCATTATATTGAACTGAAAACAGGGGCCTGCTGGAACGACTGAATCACCGCGACCCTAGAAATTAGTAACCGCTGTTACCACTTGCGTTCAGATTTCAGAGAAAATTCAGGGAGACAAACTTGAGCATACGTACATATAAGTAGAACATACTGTAGATGGGGGCGATTTGGGGGTTACCTTCTGAGCATATTACCGTTGTCGCCTGGGGTGGAGCCCTTGGTGGTCGAGCAGGCGGTTGAGTCCGTCTGCGTTGCTGCTGCCGGTCTAGCGCGGGGTGAGGAGGGAGGGAGCGGCGCTACAGCGCGGGGTGTGGACCGCTGCTGCTGCCGGGCTCCACAAACTGTCCGGACGGACGGTCCGGTCAGTGTCTGGTCATAAAAAAAAAGTTGGCTTCCCAAGCCGGTCGCTCACGTGTGGGCTTACCGGCACCTTACAAACGCAGCTCAAATCTGGGGCGGGTATATGTAGGACCCAGCCGCACACCATGGACTGTCGAGCTCCAGCCGCAAACCGTTTGGTGGTGGATCCGACGGCTAAGCCCCTCTGGCCGTCGACGCCTACACGGAGAAGTATAACCGCACCGGCGATGAACACTTGTTCTTTTGGTTGCCCTACCTATGACTGTTACTATGTGATTGATGTCCGAATTATGTACTTTTGTTGCTAATGTGTTGATATACAAAGTTTCATGTTTTAGATTGCGAGTTGCATGGATATGAGGGAAACGCTTATAGAGGCAGCAAAATGAGGGGTGACCGGTTATGGTTCTCGAACATTTGAAGTTTAAAATAAAGGGTGGCCGATCATGGTTCATGGACGTTACAGGCCTCAAAATGAGGGGTGACCGGTCATGGTTTGCGGACGTTTGAAGAGTAAATTACATAGAAGTATCACAATTGAGGCATTGGAAGCAGATTAGTACCAAGATTGGTAATTTTTACGTGTCAGTACCAAGATTGGGGCGAGCCGTTGCAAAAAAGACTAGAAGTGTGTTTTATACGTATTGACAGAAAAGCTGACCGGTTGAGCCCGCCCGTCAGGCGCCACGCTGGCCAGTGCGCGCGTGCCTGCGCACTGACTCGGACGAGCCCGGGTCCAACCGTTTAGGGCGCGGCTGGTGCGGTCGAGCCACACCCCGCTCATTCCCCCCGCTCTGCTCTACGTTCTTCCTTCTCTCTTCCTCGCCGCCGCCTGCGCCCGCCCCCGCCGGCCACCACACGACGCTGCCGCAGCCATGGTTTTTGAAGATAAGAGCAGCGACGACAACTCAAGCCTCCCGTACATGCACTCCGAAACCTCCACCGATGGGCTCAACCAGGTCAGTTACTCCATTGGAGCTAGGGTTAGGGCTAGGTTTAGAAAAATTTGGGGATTTTTCTGTGTAGGTGGTCTTTGGTGTGAGGATTTCGTTTGATTTGCTTTGTCCTCGTCCTCTGCACATGATGCTAACTTGGATTTTGCTTGGGCAGGTGCCTTTCTCTCTTGAGGACCCGGATTACAAGGGTCTTGAGCTAGATCTGATAGTGTTGTGCGAGAAGCATGGGAAGCCATCAGAGAGGCTTGTTGCATTTGAAGGAACAATGACTGGGAGAAGGTTCTTAGCATGTGCAGAGCCGGTATTTTTCTTGCCTTATTGATTATGCACAGGATATGTTCATTGGAAGTGACAGAGTCTTGTTTGCCAATTGTGATTCAGTTATGTGTATGGTAATTTTGTTAGTCATATATGCTATACTGTAGTGCTCATTCTAGGAATGGTGAATATTATGGTCAGTGGAGTGCATTTAGGCTAAATATAGGCTCAAGCATGCTCTGTTGTGTGCACATGCTATTTTTTTATGCTTGTATGCAATGTTGCTTAGTATTCACATTAGCCCCTCCATTAGTTGATGTGTGACTCTTAATAAGTAACTGTTGCTTACTGCTGACAGTAGGTACTGTCATTAGCTAGTTTGTTCCTGGAGGCTAATGTAGTGTATTTAGCTAGGCTAATGTAGTCTGGTTTGATAACTCTTCGTTTAGTGATTTCTATGTTCCATTTGTTAGTGATATATGGCAAAGTAGTTCACTGCTAGAGTGGTAGTGCAGATTGTAGGATTCCATTATATTAATGGCCAATTGTAAGTTGGTTATTATGCAAAGTTGAATGGAGTGTTACTCTGCTAATTATATACTGATCACCCTCTTGCTTAGCACATGGCTGTGCAAATTCAGTGTTGGTCAGTACCAACATTAGCTACTGGCATGAACTAACTGTTGCTTACTACTCATAGTAGTTGTATTGTACTAAAATTTGCCTTGTTATTTTTCCAGGAAGGTCAGAACTGTGGGTTTGTTCAGTGGGTTGATGAGCAGTGGCCCCCAACAATGGAGAATGCATTGCTGAAGCTTTGGTCAGTGGTTGAAGAGAGCAAGTCTGCTAGGGTGAATGATAATCTTAAAAGTGCTTTAACTATTCACCATTTGACAGAAGAAAAGAAGAAGCTGGATGCAGATTATGACAAGTTAGTGAAAGATGTGCATCAACTTGTGAACTTTCAGCAGGATAGGGTTGTGGATTTCAGTTATCTGCAGTCAGCTGTCACATATCAGCACCAATGCAGAGCTGAATTGGTGGCTGGTATGAAGGCAGAAATGGCAAAGAAAGATGCAGCTACAGAGAAGTTTCAACAGAAGTATGAAATCCTGTGCAACCTGACAAGTGCTCAAGCAATTGCCATCCAAAACCTCAAGTTGAAGAATATGAAAGAGAAGGAATTGATGAGTGAGGCTATGATGAATTTGGAGTTGAAGAATGCAGAGTTCACAAGTTTGAGGAGAAGCTCACCCAAGAGAAGCTAGAGTTGAAGTTCCAGGTTGCTGATCTGCTGAAGCTCAAGGAAAACCATAATGAAGAGAAGCAGATGCAAGAGTTTAAGGTAACTGAGCTCATGAAGGCAGAGGAGAAGCTGAAGGAGAAGATCAAGGGGATCCAGGCCATCTTGGAGAACTGAACAAGATGAATTGAGATTAGTGGGCATTGCAGACCTTTTGGGAAGGATGGATGTGCAATGACCTAGTAACTTAGAATTATGGTTGTGTAATGTATGGTTCTAGTACTAATTGTGAACTCTGGCTGTTTATCTACCTAGTAATATGCTATTCATCCTTTTGTGAGAAAAGGATGGATTGTGCATTTGAACTCCATTATGTAATGTGAACAATGGTTGTGTATTCCTATAATGTGTTGAACTCCAGTGATGCTTATGTTAGACTGAAAATGTTTACATACTGATGCTTATGTTATACTGATGGTTAAATGCTTCTTAAATGCATGTAGTTACATGTGTTAGAGTGATTCTTAAATGCTTAAATGCATTTGCAAAAGGAATAGTTTGTTATGGTACAGTGATGCTTTAGGTGGTTCCGTCGTCCCCGAGCCACCCTAGACCCTAGTTGTTGATGGCTTTAGGTGGTTTCGTCGACCCCGGGCCACCGTAGACCCTAGTTGATGGCTTTAGGTGGTTTCGTCGACCCCGATCCACCCTAGACCCTAGTTGATGGCTTTAGGTGGTTCCGTCGAC